>NW_025999735.1:0-175000 GCF_019419815.1 Pyrus x bretschneideri | reverse complement strand
ACGGTGATGTGGAAAATGTGCATAAATTTAAACCTAAAAGTGCCTAAAGACAAGAGTGCGCTATGAGCGGGAATGAACCCATTTCACGTGCGACGTCAAAGTATAAGTAAAGTACAGTAGTGCGGGTAAGGATCCTGAAAAGTAGCCACCTATACTGAGAGTCGCCAAGAATCCTTGTTGATACAAACCTTCAGTAGCTAAAACCTAGAGGGGCGCAAAATAAGGGTGTGTGGGCCTGAAAATAAAGTTTTTAATGAAAACATTTTGAAAACGTTATAACCCCTCACTGTAAAACCCGTATAATTTCCCAGAAAATAATAATACACACATATATATATATATAAATCATGCTCGAGAGTAGTGAAAACCAAGTATATGCCATGTCAAGTATCTCATCGATAAAATAAGTAAGCCAGGTGAAATAAATCGATGTAAAGTGATACGTCAGCCGAAGTCACCTAACGTGACCTGTACAGCTGAACCTATAGCTCATTAACTAATTCCTGCACATGAGTGAAAACCACCTAATGTGGTCTGTAAGACAGGCTGGGTGTAAATAAATACGTTCAAGTGCTACGATCATGTGAAGGTTGTGCGAAGTATCGCAAGTCACCTACGAGTCGGAACCACCTAATGTGGTCTGTACAACAGACTGGCACCTGCCTTGGATCCAAGGTGAGCTTATGGTGCGGGAGGTGAATGATCATGTGAAAGCTAGCCCTAGCCTTAGGCAAAGCACTAACACCAGGGTGCAAGATAATGAGCACTAAATGCATCTAAACATAACCATACAATAATATGCATATCTATACTAATGCATATGGGCGTCCGCAACATCATGCAATAATATGCATATCTATACTAATGCATATACTAAAATGTAATGCAATTGACATGGCATTTAAAAACGTAAATCCATTTAAAACAATTTCTGGGAAAATAGAAAACATATATACGTATATATATAGAAAACCAAAAGCCCACTCACCTGGAGTCCGCGTTACAACTCCCGAGCACAAACATCAAGGCGTCACGAACGATCGGCGCCTAGAACAATTATCAAATCATGTCTTAGAATTCTTATCAACAGAACATATAATTTACATATCCTATTCGGGAAGATCCGTAAGTCGGATTCCCGATCTGTAAGTTTCTAATATCCTCAAATATTACGTATTATAACGTATCAAAGTTTGAAGATGATCCAACAGTCGGATCGTCAATTGCTATAATAATCAAGCGACGGACCTTAATGGAACTACGTTCAAATGACGGAAATTCGTCAATCTGACTTCACACACGAAATTGGAGAATCAAATTTAGCTTAGGAAGATCAAGGAATCCCTTGGTCCACACGCCGCTGTAGGCGGCGGTCGGCTGCCTCGACTCACCGGAAAATTCAACTATTCCTGAAAATTCTCAAATTTTAGAAGGATGAAGATCTTAATGAGAGGAACAACTTTCATACCTATGGCCAAGGCCAACTCGGCCGGGAAACACCTCAAATTCCCCTTGATCCGTCAAAAACCCTATAAAGGGTAATTCTTGATTCGTCCTCAAATCGACTCCGACGCTCCAACCAATGATTGGGATTTGTTCCTGACCTCAAGGGAAGTCTAATGATGGTGGTAATTGAAGCAAAACATTTCAGAATTGGTGGATTTGAGGCAAGTCTTCTGCGGCACCCGTGGGGTATTCTTCGTGAAATCTCCACCATTTCGTGTCAATTTTGGCTAGAATTGGATGTTGGTATGTGGTGATGAGGTTTAGTGGTGGTGAATGGGTGAAAATCACCTGGAAAATGGGTGAGAATCACCGGAAATTACTTCGAACCCAGCGACATCGCCGATTGGATACATAGGTATACAGGTGAAGGGGATGGAGATCTGGGTTGGGTGCCACTCACCTCTCTCTTTTCCCCTCCTTTCCTTCCCTTCTAATTGGTCACTCACCCTCACCCTTCATTCTAATTAGTCCGGTTCCTTCCTCCTTTCTCTCCCTTTATACTTCATCTCCACCGCCCATCTTTTCTGTCTTTAAATCTGGGCCACACACGTGGCTCTCCATATTTTGCTCCAAAAATCTGGAGCATTCCAGAAAATATTCGAATTACCATTTTGTCCCTATTTTTATTCGCCCATAACTTCTTCGTTATAACTCCAAATTGCGTCCCGTTTGCACCCATGCGTCCGTAGCGACGAGTACTACGAGGATGTACTAAGAAAATGTATCTTACATAACTCGACAAGGCAGTCAACAAAAGTCAATGCATTTGCCTCGAAGGACATTTTCGAAATTTCACATTTAAAAATTATAAAAATCGTAATAATTGGGGACGAGACGTTACAATAACACTCTTAAATATGAATGTAGGAGCCCAAAAGTAATAACGGCAGCGGTAATTTCATGACGTTTATTAATAATAACTTTTATATATACTGTAGTACGACGTTCATGGTGTGACCATGAACGTTGGTTGTGTAAAGAACAATATTATGTATAGTTGGATGGTAAATCCTATCGTTAACTAATTATGATTATTATGTAAATTTAGTAAAATATAAGTTACCCGTACTTTTTTTATAAGGGTAGATTTCCAATTAGAGAAAATTGATTGAATCAGTTTAATGGAAGATTTTGATTTTGATGAAATATATGAGAACGTGCAAAATTATGAGAGAAAAAATTGGAGAACGGAAGTGAGGTGAAGAATTCTTACCCCTCCATCACAAATACCCTAGTATCTTAATGGATCTTGAGTGTTCAAGCTACTTATGTAGCAGCTCTCTCCCAATGACGCCATAGAAGAGCGTGATTAAGAGGAGTTTCTCCTCAAAATACTTTGTGGCCTATTAATAAAATTTCGTGTTTATGATTAAAAAGTTCATGTTATATGTTACTTTGTAAAGATCATTTTTGCGAAAAATCAATTAAAATTAAGATTGTTTAGTCAATTGTAGTAAATGAATAAACGATTGGTAATGCTTTCATCAAATCGTCAATCTGTTTTTATATAGTACAAATTCCTCCAAGTCTTTCTCATGACCCCAACTCGCCGTGAGAAACATGACGCGTAGGGTACCCTATAGTAGTTGTACGCGGTTGGTGCAACGTCTTCGATTTTATGTAGCTGTTGCTCCTTGACTGGGGAGCTAGGATGGGAACATGTTGAAATTCTTAGTCTGAATTGGCCGATGGTATGTGATATCATCAAATTGCTTTGTCATTTAGAAAAACAATAAAGGTGACTGGGTGGTTGTGACATTGATTTCACTAGACAATATTCTTCCCTGAATTAAAGAGTAACATAGGGATAGAAATTTTAATTCCTAGGGTGCTCTTAAAATATTTTTCTAGCATTTTTAATTATGTTGCAGTCATATTTAGAATAGGAATGTGATTGTGTAAATCCTAGTAGATATGAGAATGTATCTTATATTCCTATTAGGAGTTGATTACCTATTAAATGTTGTAATCCTAAATGGAAAGATTTTTGTCTATCCTACTAATATAAATAAAGACACAATGAGATGATAGAAACACACCTCACAATAAAATCAGTCTCTCTTCTCCCTCAATACCGCCGGCCCCTTTTCTCTCTAAACCCTAAAGATCGTTTAATCAAATAGACCTACAACAAAAGAGCTTATGCAATATGTGCAAATATTATTTTTTAATATAGGAGGTATTCTACAACACAGTGATGACAAACAATCCTTCCCTTCATGCAACCTTGGCACCATAGGAGGCAGCGTAATTTTTGTCACGAGAGCAAATATGAAAGGCCAAGGCAAAATCGTAGGTGACCTTAAAGAATGTATTTGTTGGAGTTCCAGTTTAGATTAGAAGTTTCAAACCTTTACTCACTTTTTTATTAATTAGACCAAGTATTTATGGATGCACTTATTTTTTTCATTAAAGTTTTTATTCTAATTTCAATAAAAATGCTTTTTAACAAAAGCACTTTTAAAGAGACATTTTCTAAGTGAGTGGCTAACTTCAGCTGTCAGCTCTAAAACTACTATATACCAAAGTAAATAATCAAGCTCTTCATTCTTCTACTGTACGCTTATAAGAATTTGGTTGTTGTACGCCAATAACTTGTTACATTCTCTGAGTGATGAGATATCTTTTTTTTTTTTTTTTTTTAATTTAATTTAATTTAATTTAATTTTCATCTGAAGAGTGAAGAGTGAAGAGTGATGAGATTGAGATATCTTGTGAAGACTGAACTTACACACTAACAAATAGTCTTTTTTCACTCAAGCAACGTGAAGACATTTATTTTGGATAATGTTAGAAAGACTAAATTTAGAGACTAAATTTATAAACTAAATGATATGTCACCAATAAGAATAAACACATTTATCAACGTGTAAGTAATAAAACAATTATCAATTTCCATGCCCTTTAGTTTTCAAAACTTTGTCTACAAATTTAATCTCTCTAGCATTACTCTTTATTTTTTCATATGTAGTACATTTCATTGTTGTTACATGGATTCCATCAAATTTACTATTCCAATGTATATGATCATATACTAGTACTTATTGTATATAAATTGAAAATTGTTATAAAGGAAGTAGAATCTATCAAGCCAAATTTTCCAAAAACATATGCCATAGTGGTTTAAAGCGGTAAGGTCTTCCATAGTAGTTTAAGTGAATGTAATTTACTTATATATATAATTCAAGCACCTTGAATGTGATACTTATAACACTACTACGACATTAGTACAAGTTCAGTATATTAGTATCACACTCATGAATTCAATATATTAAACTCATGAGTGTGATATATTGAACTCATGAATCCAGTTTATTAGTATCAAACTCAATTTTTCCGACTCATTGTAGGAGTATTAAATTTATGTGACTTCATTACATTGGTGTCACACCTACTTTTTTCGACCTACTGTGAAATGCATAAGGCCTGATAATTTAGATTGTTCCTTTTATCTTAATTAGTTACAAAAGTTAAACTAAAAAGAAAATGACTAAAATACCCTTTGAGTGGAGAGATTTTTTAATGTGATCGGAACACGGAGTATGCCACATATCATTATATAATTAGAAAAATGTTTTCTTTTAAAATGTTCCTCTAATTTTATAATGATATGTGATACATCGCCTAGTGTTCCAAAACACGGAAAAATCTCTCCTTTTGGTGGTTAGTCATATTCTCTGTTTTATTATTGTTAGTTGATATACCTCATTTATAGAGGTTCGTAGAATGCAAGAATCACTAATAATTATCACTTATTGCCTTTCATAATTGTTCATAACCGTTAACAAAGAAAAATAAATTGTATACATTACATTTATTGAAATACATGCACGTTACCGGCCACATAAACACCAATCAAACTTACTAACTCTTGCTTAAATAACACTTTTCTCTTTTTAATGGTAGAAGTAGAAGATGTTCGATATTCGGAAGTACGACATTTTCTTAATTACTATTGTTGGATAATTTTTATATTTCGTGATCTGATCATGTTTGATAATTATATTTTATTATAGAAAATGTTTGAATTTCTGAGAAATAAACATGCAAAATAACAATTTGATTAAACAAATTTTATATTTGCAAGTATGACATTTTGTTGGTAACAATTTTATCATTGTTAAGCTAATTGTGAAATTTAGGCCACTCTCTCATCATTAGTGTAAATAATATCATTTATAAAAAAAAAATTCTTAATATTAAAAGTTTAAAGATAAGACTGTTTTTATCAAAAACAATAATACTAAAAAAATTTCTTGATATTACTTTGAACGTAAATAGAGATGATAGATCTTATAAATTATTTGAAATCTTTTGCATTAAAGAGCAAAATCCGAAAAATATATTTTGTGTCTGTTCTTGTTTTACTTTATAGAATTTATTATCTTTCAAGGGTCAACATGGACGACGCAAGCAAGTTGCATATGGGAAAGCGATCCGTCAAGTTGCATGGAAAAGGGATCCTCTCCAGATCTCATCCTTCTAATCCATTAAGTTTGGAAATCTTGACCGTTGAAATTTGATCCAGGCTAAAGTTATTATAACTTTTAAAATAGATTTCTGTTTGTAGCCGTTAGATCAAATTTCAACGGTCCAGATCTTTGAACTTGATGAATTAGGAGAAAGGAATCGGGGAGGATCCCTTTCCAGTTGCATGCCGAAAAGATTAGCCTCATGGCCAGATCTGGCACACGGCAGAGCCGACAAGATTCTTATTTAATTGTATTTTTGACGTGAGCATTATCGTGATAAAAGTGAAGCCGGAGGGAATGAAATACATCTCAAACCATATAAAACTACATCCGGCTCTAAAAGATACATAACATAGCCTAACTTGCACGACTTGCAGCATTGGGTTGGAGAAAACATATTATTCTTCTAAAAATGCCCAAGACCTTTTTCTTGAAGCCGTTTTTCTTTTTATATCGCATTTTCTTTCGGAAACTCAGAGGTTTCCCCAGAAGTGTGAGCAGCAACAGCCATGCAACCAGCCTATCATCAAGCCAGTCTAAAAATCGGAAGTCGTTCAGTTCTCTTCACTCCCAAAGATCAAACCTCACAAACCAAACTCTGATCGTCTTCAACGTCGAAGGAGCTCTGCTGAAAGCATCTTCTTTGTTTAATTACTTCATGCTCGTGGCTTTTGAAGCTGGAGGTTTCGTAAGGGCACTCGTTCTTTTCCTATTATGGCCTATCATATTTCTCGTCGGTGACAAATTAGGGTTGAAAATAATGGTGATGGTCTGCTTCTTTGGGGTTAAGAAAGACAGCTTTAGAGTTGGCACAGCTGTTTTGCCTAAGTTCTTCTTGGAAGACGTTGGGTTGGAAGCCTTTGAGGTGCTTCAAAGAGGTGCAAAGAAAATTGCTGTTAGTAAGCTACCACAAGTAATGATTGAGAGCTTCTTAAAAGACTACTTGGAGATCGATATGGTGGTTGGGAAGGAGTTAAAGGTGTTTGGTGGATACTTTTTGGGTATCATGGAAGAAGAGGAGAATAGAAATATTGTTTCGCCGCTTTTGGAAGAACTAGAACGTGGTGGACATGATAGTATGGCCTTTGATACAATTGGTATCTCTGCCTCCAACAAATTTCGCTATCACCAATTATTCTCTTATTGCAAGGTACTTCCTTTATTCTATTTTCACTCCGGTTAGTTAAACAAGGGTACGTAGTTTACTTTCCTTTAATTATATATTAAAAATTTGAAACTTCATGGGTATGTTGTTAAATTTAGAGAGATTTAGAGTAAACCTGGATAAGATATCGTATAAAACAATTTTCATATATATTAAATAGATTTGGTTTAAGTTAATACATTCTTCTATATTTTGGTATAAGTTAATGGACATATCATTTTCCAACATAGGTCAATAATTGTGTGTGTCTAATTTGCATTATTAAAAATATTGGGAGAAATGGTTTGGTCCATGTAGCCTTTTCTGTTTCTTCTTTGATTGTGAATTGGTTTTATGTTTAATTAATTTTTGCTAGAAAACTAAATTGTTGCAATATTTTCTGTCTTGGCCTGAAAAATTGTTGCAACTTGCACGTGCAGGATGTTTATCTAGTGGGAGACTCAGATAAGAGGAGCTGGAAGAACCTACCCAGAGACAGATACCCAAAGAAGGTCGTTTTCCATGATGGTCGATTAGCTCTCACACCAACCCCACTTGAAACCCTGGCAGTACTAATGTGGGCACCAATAGGGATAGCCGTAGCAATCTTCAGAATCATCGTTGGGATATCACTGCCTTACCACGTGTCACTCCCTCTGCTAGGTTTCAGTGGTCTGCAACTGACTGTGGGTGCTCCTAAACTCCGGAAACAAACCCTTCCAACGGACAAGCCTAGAGGTGTGCTTTACGTTTGTAACCATAGAACGCTGCTAGACCCTCTCTACCTTTGCTTCGCATTGAAGAAAAACCTACACGCAGTAACGTACAGCCTAAGCAAGATGTCTGAGATCCTCTCACCAATCAAGACCGTCCGATTAACAAGAAATCGCCATCAAGACGGAAAGATGATGGAGAAGTTGTTGAATCAAGGGGACGTCGTTGTCTGCCCCGAAGGAACGACGTGTCGTGAACCTTACCTCCTTAGGTTTAGTCCTTTATTTTCAGAAATTAGTGACGAAATAATTCCCGTTGCAATCACCACCCACGTCAGCATGTTCCATGGCACAACTGCCGGTGGGCTCAAGTGCCTGGATCCACTTTTCTTCACCATGAACCCCTCACCGATCTACACCGTTCAGTTGCTGGAGAAGGTATCCGGGCTGTCCACCTGTCGTGATGGGGATAGATCAAACTTTGATGTCGCTAATTACGTGCAAGGTGAGATTGGTAAGGCATTAGGGTTTGAAAGCACCAAGTTTACAAGGAGAGATAAATACTTGATTTTAGCCGGGAACGAAGGTATTGCTTCCAAATGTACAATTTAAATCCCGAGCAATGCCAAAGGGCCGTTATTTCAGACTACATTCAAGTGAACCACATTGAAACTTCGAAAGTGATATCGACTTGTTGCCCTTGTGTCCATTTAATTCTTCGCTTTTCTTTCAAGCTAATGTAGTATTATTGATTGATGATACAATTAAGTATAGACTAGGGTTTTCCTTTATCAAGTACTTTTTTCTTTTCTTTCCTACATTATCTATAGAATATATTGTATGCTCCAACCATGTACTTTCGCTCAAATTTGTAATTAAATATAGGTCATGACTTCTCAATTCTCTCTTTTCTATACATCAGAAGCATTAACAGGTTTGAATTTTGTCTGTATATCTGTACACACATGCCCTTTTTAGCAATATCTCGTTTTATTGTAACAACATATCGTACTAACCGTGTATTCATTATACACACACACACACACCTAGATATTAATCCTAGAAAAAGATTATCTTTAGACTAAAACCTTAACCAAGATAAAAAAATATATATATATAAAAAAAATAAATAAATAAAAAACTAATTATAGTCTTTTGACTTATGTCCAAGTCAGCATGTATATTTATTGCCAGACTTAATTCCTTTTATGTAATTTTTTTATTCCTATATTATCCTTGAGTGAATTATAATGTCTCATATTTAATTTATTTATAACTTTTCATTTTATTGCTAACATAAATGATTCTACTTAGAAATGATACTTTTTGTCCAACCCAAAAAATTATCTTCAACCATGTAAGAAGAAAGGGCTAGGGCCACCGTCCACATCTAATATTTTTTCTTCTTATACATAGTGTTGATAATTTATTTTTACCTTCTCATACATCGAATCTACCAATTTTTTCTTTTGATGTTAATGTATCAATACTTTCGTACCTATATGTACGTATATACTGACACTTCCGCACCGATATTTCTGAATTGATGCTAACGTATCAATACTTTCGTACCTATATGTATGTAACCAATGCCACAAAAGACAAAATAGAAAAATATCCCTGCAATGTGAAATTACCAAATTGCCCTCCATGTTCGTAGTTTCGTAAAATTTTAACCGTAGCTTCGATTTGGATTCCGATTGTGCCTACATGTTCGTAGTGACGAACACTACGAGGATACACTAAAAGAATGTTTCATACATCTCACAATGCATTGGTCAACGAAAGTCAACGTCCTCACCTCTAAGGGTATTTTTGTTAATTCCCTCTTTTAAAATTAATAAAATTGTAAAATAGGGACAGGTTGTCACAATGTACCTATGTGTACATATGTACCAAGACTGCCATACCGATACTTCCGTACCTATGTGCACGTATGTACCGACCCTTATCCAATTCCTATATATAGACAATAAGGAGTTGTTATACTATTTTTTTTTTCTTTTGTGATATATATATATATATATATATATATTAAGGGTTATTATTTAATTTTTTAACCTATGTTTTTGTAGTTGATTTTTCTATCTTCGACTTCTTAAGGTGACTGACCTAAAATTTCTATATACTTAATTTGTTTGTCAGCAAGTATAAATTAGTATAATTTACCTTAGTTGGATTTATCTTATTGACTTTTGTATCAAAATTTAAATGTTTTTGAATTTTGAATGGTTTATTAACGGAATATATTTAAGCCTTAATTATAGAATATCAAATAATTTTTAATTATTTTATTATATGAATCTCATTAATAAACCAATTATAAATCTTGAAAATTTAGTTTAATTGGTTTCATTTTAAAATGGGTCTTACAAATATCATTTATAACAAAAAAACATATCGATTGGAAAAAGAGAAAACCTAACATTGTCACGTCAGCCATCAAATTAACATTTGACATTTATCTTTTAAGAGCATCTCTAAAGGAGATGTCAAATTTAAAACATAAAATTTGAATTTGACTTATGACGTGGTATTTTGACATTTTTTAAAGTTTTGTTCTCCATCCCGTATGTCAAATTAAATTATTATTTTATTACACTATTTTCTTTTCATTTTATTTTTATTTTTTAAACGCGAAATGAAGCCCTGCCCTTCTTTTTGGACTCCTCCTGATCATCTTCGTTCTCTCTTTTCTGAAACTTTGTATACCCCCCTGCTTTTCTTCTCCATCATTCTCTCAATCTCATTTTTTTCTCGTTTTGTTGATGATAAATTAAAAGAAAAAGTAAAACAAAAGGGATTGTTGCAGGGAAAAAAATTGATATTTATATTTTAATGGATCTGGATTCTCAAGATTGATGCAACTTCCGCTAGACAAAGCGGTGCTCGTCCTAGTCTTCTTTATCCTTTCGTTTTAAAACCGGCTGATGCCAAGATACTGTGGAAAGGTAGGAGAGGGGAAGGAGAAAGACGAGAGGAACTGTGGAACGGGAGAGAGAATCCTATGCACAGACGAGAACACAAATTAATTTCCATTGCAGAGAAAAAATCCAACTATGAAGACCACGGCGAAGTAGGGAAGAGCAGATTTTACCTTTAGGTCTGCAACTCCGTTTGCAGGTGTGGTGATGGACTCCATGGACTTTCTTTTTCGAGATTACGACAAACATTTGAGAGCTCTTGTCTGAGCTATTGTGAAAAATGGAAAAGGACAAGCAGCGATGCTCTTATAAAAGACAAAAATAAACCTCACATCAGATTTACGTTTAGGTTTAAACGACAAATCAGTAATCTTTACATTTGGGTTTGAGGTTGAGACCGTGAGCATTGTTTATGGTTTGGTTCCCAGAAAAAGGAAGAGGAAGGATGAGCGGAGAGTGATATTTAATAATAAATGACACTAAAATATTAATAAAAGTTATTTAATAATTAGCAAAAAACATTTGAAGCTGTCAAATTTGACAGCAAACTTATTTGCTGTCATTTCATGTTATGCTACATAAGATTTGACATTTCGGTTGGAAACAATTATTATTGTCTTTTTTTTTTCTTTTATAACTTATGTAAACAATTTAGCTTCTCATTTGAAGATGATCTAATATCTCATTTGAAAATGCTTTTATTCACCAATATAAAAAATAACTCATATCAGGATCTCCAAATTGTCATTTATAAATTGCTCTAGGTGTATTCTGTCTAGTCATTTCAAATCTCTTTAACCATATCGATTATTTCAAATTCAAATTCGTCAATAAATGTTTTGTATCTTATTACTAATTCAGCCTAAATCTATATATAACCCTTACTAATTTCTCATCTCGTATTTCCAATGAAAATAGTCACTGGCTAGTTATATTTTATTACTAATTTACTAGTCTACGTTTGTTTGTGTATTAGAGCTTTAGGTAGCTAGGCTAAAATAATGGAAACAATCAAAAGCTTTCATCATCATCATGTTTGCCTTTTCTTTCTCAACCATTAAAAATGTAGAAAGAAGATTCTTTTCATATCTCTTCCACCAAAATTTCTAAATTAAGTAATCCGGACTCTTGAAATTTGATCCAACGGCTAAAATTATTATAATTTTTATAAAAGACCTCTGTTTTTAGTCGTTGGATCAAATTTGAAGGGTCCAGATCACTTAATCCGTGAGTTTTGGTAGAAGAGATCCGAAGATGATCTCTTTCCTATAAATGTATACATCTAATGTCTAAAATTTGCGTCAAAATTTGTGATTTTTGTGTGGTGCTACGGATCCTGTATATATAATGTTGTGTCTATTTTTTATGTTTCTGAAGAATAAAAAAAGAAAATAAAGATATTTGTTGTAGCCATATTTAAAATAGGATTGTGATTGTGTATATCCTAGTCGATATGAGAATGTATCTTATATTCATATTAGGAGTAGATTACCTATTAAATGTTGTAATCCTAAAGGGAAAGGTTTTTACGTTTTACCTATCCTACTACTATAAATAAAGGCACAATGGGATGAATCAAACACACCTCATAATTAAATCAATCTCTCTTCTCTCTAACCATAGCCAGCCCCCTCTCTCTCTCTAAACCCTAGATCATTCAATCAAATAGACTTACAACACGTTATCAGCACGTTTTTGCCAGAAGCTGAGGAACTGACGCACCGTAGGAGGAGGCTATCATTCACCAAATTCAAAAGGCTTATTCGTTTTCTGCTCATTAGGTACTCTGAAAATAAAAGATAATATTTGAAAAGTCCACGAAGCATGAAAACATTCCCAATGATGCATGAACCCCTTTATGTTTATATTTTCCTTTCGATATATATATATATATATTGTATATGTTCATATATTTGTTTCATGCATCGCACAATTAAATTGTTATGTAGAATATGTGAGTCAAACTATATAAAAAAAATTAGAAGCAAATATGGGTTTCCTAAACCCTAGAGGATTTTGAAAAAAAAAAAAAAAAAGGGATTGGAGATGGTGTAGCACACCACCGCACCATTACTGTGGAAGAAGCCACCAGGCCTTGGCCTGGCACTCACGTCGGCAGGGCCTGAAGCCCTATGCCCATCCTGCTGCATTGGCCCGCAACCATGGCTCCAGCCTTTATGAGGCTAGGCACCCATATGTACCCACACACCAACCCACGGGGCTGGGTTTGTCCTTCCATGCATCACCCACAAGGCCAGCTGCTGATGGGCCTTATCCCGTGCACCCCCTCCCTTCGGCCCAAACTGAAACCCAGCTGCAAGGGGTTTTCTTCCACCCCTGTGGCTTGCAGCCAACACCCAAAGTTTTTAGGGCCTTGCCTTCTACTTAAAGCACCCAACCAGTGCCCCTTGCTCATGACATCTAGCCCAAATTATTTTGGGGCTATATTTTCGATCCAATAATATTATTTAGCTTCCACAATCGACCCTATATGGCCCAATTTATTGAATTAATAAAAAATGACATGCACTCTATTAATCTGGTAATGAATTAATTAAAAAAAGATCATTTTTGGACATTAACGATTCAATAATTTATTTTTATACTTTGAAACGTCACATACTTTCGTAGTAACGAAGCTCTCACACTTGAGTTCCCAAAAAACCTCAAATCCACTATATTCAAATTAGTATATTGCATTTTGTGTTTCTTGCAGGAACCTCTCATTATAAACTAATTGTTCATAAAACTAAATTGAACTTGTAGTTTCAAATTTAGTGCCTTTGAAACTAGAAGTTTTAATTCAAAACATACCACATGAAACCTGTAGTTTTCATGCATAAATTAAACCAATACATGTCTATAGAACCTGTATGATCTACGATATATGTCTATGGCTTACCATATGACTACTCACGTTTTTACCCCTGTTTTAGGGACATGTTAAACTTAAACAAGCTCGATTTCTCCGCTCTAGAATTCTCTGGAAGAAACTATCTAAAGTGGGTTCAAGACGTGAAGCTCCATCTAACTGCAAAGGGCATCAGAGCCACCATCGAGGCATCCATCACCGACAAACCTGTTGACGAAGCTCAGAAGGCTACTGCAATGATCTTTATTCGAAGACACATCCATGATGCACTGCAGACTGAATATCTCGCTAAGGAAGACCCACTCACCCTCTGGCTTGCTCTGGCTGACCGTTTCGATCACCAAAAAGACAAATACTTGCCTGAAGCAAGACACGACTGGTAACATCTTCGCTTCCAGGACTTTTAAGTCTATGAATGAATACAACTCTGAAGTTTGTAGAATCCGTTCATTGTTGAAATTCTGCAAAGTGGAACTAACCGAATCAGATTTCTTGGAGAAGACCTATTCAACCTTCCATGCCACCAATATTGTCTTACAGCAATATTATAGGGCACATAAATTCACCAAATTTTTAGATTTGATCTCTATTTTACTTCTTGCTGAAAAGCAGAATCAGCTTTTGATGAAGAATCATCAAGCTCGACCCATTGGCTCGAACGCCGTGCCCGAAGCGCATGCGACATTTTCTAGCAACCATGAACGACGAAAGAATCGTCGTGGTCGTGGAAATGGGCGGCAAGCCCAACCACGAGCTCAAGGTCAACAAAGTGTCGCACCTAAGGGAAGAAATGTGACCCAACAGCGTCCACCACTTGCCCCTAAGGCCCCAAACTTCAAGAACAAAGGCAAAACTCTCGTTCAACCTGCTTGTACTGAACTGGACATGTGCTATCGCTGTGGATCAAGGGATTATTGGTCATGCGTATGCTGAGCTTCCCCTGAGGCTATTGCCAAGTATCATTCATGTCATGAGTTTAACTTTGCACATGTGGATCATCCGGAAGATGCAATTACATCAATGGAGATATCAGATTTTCAGGAGGCGTTAACACCTATATATGAATAAATTATACATATTTTTAGGGTGTTTAGCCCTACTGGCCGAATCTACTAGGAGTGGCCGGCCTTACCCCCCTAATTTTCTAGGCTTATGGTTTAATTTTAAACAATTATTTTCTAAGTATTTGGAATAATTTGTTTGGTTTGGTTTGTTTTGAATTATGGATTGTTATTTGAATGGATATTATTTTCTCGAATTGCTTAATTGAATGAATGGACTTATATTTATGCATGTCACCAATTTAATCAATTTATTTTTAGGTATGTCTAGTGGGGAAGTTAGTTGTCTGGTAGATAGTGCAACCACGCACACCATCTTGCATGAACGACACTATTTTACTAACTTAATACCCAAGAAAGCTCATTTGAAAACTCTCTCAAGCTCATCCAACCTGATTGAAGGATATGGAAATGCACATATCATGTTGTCTAATGGTACAATTTTGAACACTAAGGAGGCACTCTATTCTCCACGTTTTAGAAGAACGTTGCTAAGTTTTAGAGATATTCAAGATAATCAATATCATATTGAAACCATTGAAGCTAATGGTTTTGAATTTCTTCATATTACTTCATACGAATATGGCCAGAAGTGTATTCACGAGAAGTTGGAACGTTTGCCGAGTGGGTTGTACATCACAATCATTCGTGACATAGAAGCCCACAGTGTGGCCGGCCTTATGCCTGAGTTCCAGGACACTTTGTTGCTTTGGCATGACCGTTTGGGACATCTTAGACGTGACATGATGATCCTCAAATCTTCACACGTGACATGATGACCGTCAGTAGGGATTGATGTGGAACTTCCTGTACCCCATGTTCACATCCAAAACGGCTTGGCAGAAGTTTTCATAAAGTTCCTTTAATTGATAGCTCGGACTTTGGTTATGAGAACCAAACTGCTGGTATCTGCCTAGGGCTATGCAATATTGCATGCTGCTACGTTGGTTCGCCTGAGGCCCATCGCTACCTAACCACATTCACTGTTACAGTTGGTCATTGGATATGAGCCTGAGGACTCGTATTTATGGGTGTTTGGTGCGCCATTTATGTGCCAATAGCGCCACCGCTACGTACCAAAATAGGTCCTTAGAGAAAAATGGGAATCTATGTCGGTTATGATTCGCCATCAATTGTTCGCTACTTAGAACCCTTGACAGGAGATCTCCTTACCACACGTTTTGTAGATTGTCACTTTGATGAGGTAGTCTTCCCGTCGTTAGAGGGAGACAAGTATGCTAACGTTCCCGTAGAACGCTACAAATTGTCGTGGTATGCTCCCACTATGTCTCATTTAGATCCCCACATTGCCCAGTCTGAAACTAAGGTGTGATGAATTATAGATCTTCAGAGTATTGCTTAAAGCATGCTGAATGCTTTTAATGATCTAACAAAGGTGACAAGATCACATAAACCCGCTGCAAACACACTTGCAAGGATAGATGTACCCTGTGTACGTCAACAACCCGCTTGGGAAGGCCAGACCGTCCCTGAAGGTGGGGAAGTCACACCTTCCACACAGCAAGGTATACTGGCGGCTAGCCAATCATCTGCTTCGACCCTGAAGTGTGGTAGACTCTTTAGTTCAAAGGATTCACAACACTAGAAGAGGAAAATGGCACCAACTAGTGACCCTAGTTTAAATCTGACCATCGCTTACTCATTCGTTCCAACGCATGATGTTATTCTAGATTACTGTGACGCTTCAGACAAAACATGCCAGCCTCCTGAGAATCGCGAGATTTCAGTCCACTACGCAATATTGGATGAGATTTGGAATAGGAATGAGATAATCGTCGACGATACATTCGCATACTCAGTAGCTACTGACATCATGCTTAGCAACGACATTGAACCACGTTTTGTCGATGAATGCCGACGTAGAACCGATTGGTCAAATTGGAAACAAGCAATCCAGGTCGAACTCGATTCGCTCGTGAAACAATCTGGACGGATGTGGTATAACCGTCTGAGTGAATATTTAACAAGTCAGGGTTATGTGAACAACGAATGATGCATATGCGTGTTCATAAAGAAGTCACATTCTGGATTTGCAATCGTTGCAGTTTATGTCGTTGACATGAACCTCATCAGGACTTCCGCAAAGCTTGAGGAAATTGCTGCACACTTGAAATTGAAATTTGAGATGAATGATCTTGGGAAAACTCGATATTGTCTTGGCCTGGATATTGAGCATTGTTCGGATGGAATCCTAGTACATTAATCGAACTACACCCAAAAAGTGTTACATCGTTTTGATAAGGATAAAGCGAAGCCTTCGAGTACACCCATGGTCGTTCGGACTCTAGATGCTAAACGAGATCTTTTCCGTCCAAAGGAGGATGAGGAAGAGATTTTGGAACCTGAAGTTCCTTACCTATGTGCAATTGGGGCTTTATTGTACTTAGCTCAGTGCACTAGACCTGACATCTCCTTTGCTGTGAATCTTTTAGCAAGATACAACAATATGCCCAAGGGTACTACTGGAATGGCGTTAAAAACATTTTTCGCTACCTTAAGGGTACTACGGATTTGGGCTTGTTCTATACCCACAAATCTTCAAGTGTTGCCACCCCTTATGGTCCTTGGATTGATTCTCACCTTGTTGGTTATGCGAATGCTAGATATCTGTCTGACCCACATAGAGCATGTTCTCAAACTGGCTATGCCTTTACCATTGGAGACATCGCTATATCTATGAGGTCTACCGAGCAAACGTTAGTTGTGACTTTGTCGAACCATGCTGAGATTCTCGCTCTGCATGAAGCATTGCGTGAGTGCTTTTGGCTGAGAGAAGTTATGTGACATATCCGAAGTACTAGTGGTCTTACATTAGTCGTTGACCTTCCTATGACGATCTTTGAAGACAATGCAGCATGTATCGAGCAATTAAAGAAGGGATACATCAAGGGAGACAACACCAAGTACATAGCGCCGAAGTTCTTTTACTCACACCAGCAGCAGCAGCATCACAACATTGAAGTCAAGCAAATCCGTTCCCAAGACAACCTGGCCGATCTCTTCACCAAGTCATTGCCCAAGTCTACTTTTTAGAAGCTCGTCCAAGGAATTGGTATGCTTAAATTATCTGAGTTGAATTGCTTGTAGTTCTCTTATTTAGAAGTTATGTCTAACTCAAAGGGAGTATATAGAAGTATACCCCTATGATCTTAATGTACTCTTTTTCCTATGATTAGGAGCATTTTTCCCGCTAGATTTTTGCTACCTAACAGGGTTTTAATGAGACACCCATCCTAGGATGATCATACTCCATTGAGTTCACTTCCTTCGTCTAGTTTGACGTTCATTTTAAGACATTACGCATACTTTTCACTATTCTCCTTAGTCTATGGGTTTTCCCTATGCCTTGGGTTTTACCATAGCGAGGTTTTTGTGAGTTTTACTACAAATGCATACTTCAAATAAATTTGAGACTCGCGATCACCCGTTGTGCCAATGACTTCAGCAACTATTCTACCTTATCTGTTGAAGATCTGATGCGATGGTTTGTTGAGTATTTACATACTCAAGGGAGAGTGTTGTAGTCATATTTAGAATAGGAATGTGATTGTGTAAATCTTAGTAGATATGGAAATGTATCTTATATTCTTATTAGGAGTAGATTACCTATTAAATGTTGTAATCCTAAAGAGAAAGGTTTTTACCTATCCTACTACTATAAATAAAGACACAATGGGGTGAATCAAACACACCTCACAATTAAATCAATCTCTCTTCTCTCTAACCATAGCCAGCCCCTTTTCTCTTTCTAAACCCTAGATCGTTCAATCAAATAGGCCTACAACAATACATTTTTTTTTATGAGACAAGAGCATACAATTTATGTGGTTATAACAAAAAAAAGCAGAAGGAAAAAAATGTATTCTTGCTTGACACTATTTTTAGAAATCATATTGCACAGACAAATCACCTTTACGGGATTGTGTGATTGCTTTGTCAAAAAGAAATGTGTTAGAGTTCTTTAACTCCAATGTTTGATAAACCACAAGGTCAAGATTGCACAATGAAAACTGCAGGGACTTGAATGAACTTGGAGTAAATTATAGGGACCAAAAGTAAAGTTTGGCTTACAAAGTACATACCATGCATGAAGCCAATGATCTTGGCTACACCTATGTAAGTATTGTGTCTATATATAGAAAATTCCATCCTACACGTACATTCTTTGCGGTTTGAGTCCTAAAGTATGCACAAGGATGCGAAGATTAAAAAGTATGACATCGGTGAAAAAAAACAATATTTATAAAGGTTTATAAGTAATTTGGACTACTTTATATATTGTCAATTGAATTTATGATAGAACCTCAACTTTCTTTATAGTATCAGAGCAGGTTAGCTCACGTGTGAAGCCCAATGATTACACATGCTCCACGTCACCCAATTCATGTTGTTCACGTGTTTGGCTTGACAATTTGCCACACGTGAGGGGGTGTCTGAGGATGTGAAGGTAAAAAAGTTTCACATCAACAAAAGGAGAAATCTTGCAAGAGATTATAAGAGGTTGGGTTACTTTCTCCATATTGCCAATTAGTTTTGATTATGGAACTCCAACTTTCTTTATAGTATCAGAGCAAGTTGGCTCACTTGTGAAGTCTAATAGCTACACGTTCTCCACGTCACCAAATTTGTGTTGTTCATGTGTTTGACTTGAAAATCCTCCATACGTGAGGGAGCGTGTGAGAATGTGAAGGTTAAAGAATCATACATCGGTGAGAAGAGAAACATGGCAAAGACTTATAAATAAGTTAAGTTAGTCCCTATATTACCAATTATTTTACGGTGAAACCTCAACTTTCTTCAATGTCAACCTTTAAAAAACAGTGTTCACCATCAATGAGTACCTATATCTCTATATATAAAGCCAACACTAGTGTGAACAATTTTTTTTTGGGTCACAAGCTTCACCAAAAAAAAGTGGACATAAAAATGCCTCCCAAACAAAAAGGTCAAAAGTAATAAAAATAAAATAATGCACCAAATAATGCAGGGGTATTTTCGTCATATAAATAGTGTTTTTTTAATAAATAATTCTTTTTGTACTTTTTTTTTGTACAGTTTTTTTTTTTTTTTTTTTTTTTTTATAATTAGTATATCATAATATGTGAGCAATAATGTGATTCAATAAATTGTTTATTAAATATTTTCTCTATTTTTAAACATGTTCAAAACATCTTAAGAGGCATGTAGTGCCGGTTATAAAAAAAACTTTCACATGCACTAAATAATGTGATTCAATTAGTTGTCAAATGATTTTTTTTTTTTCGAACAAACGATATTATCTACACTAAGGGGAAGATGATGGACTTAGTCTCATAATAGGCTAGTAATAATATGATTTAATAAGTTGTTTATTAAATATTATTTTTTTTCTATTTTAAACACGTTCTAAACATCTTCAGAGGTGCGTAGTGCTGTTTATAAAAAAAAAAAAAAAAAAAAGGTCTTTCACACGTGTATAATAATGTGATTCGATTAGTTGTCAAATGATTTTTTTTTTCCGAACAAATGATATTATCTACACTAAAGAGGAGGGGTGGGCTTAGCCTCACATTGGATTAGCAATAATATGATTTATTCAGTTGTTTATTAAATATTATTTTCTTTATTTTTAAACACGTTCAAAACATCTTAAGAGCTGCGTACCGCTGGTGATAAAAAAAATCTTTCACACGCACACAATAATGTGATTCAATCAGTTGTATTATTTTCTCTATTTTTAAACACATAAAAAGGCATGTAGTGCCAATTATAAAAAAGGCATTTCGCACGCGCATAATAACGTGATTCAATGATCTTTTTTTTTTTTTGAACAAATGATGTTTTCTACACTAAGTGGGAGTGGGGTAGGCTTAGCCTCACAATGGGTTAGCAATAATGTAATTCAATCAGTTGTTTATTAAATATTATTTTCTCTATTCTTACTGTAAATTCAATAGAATGTAGATGCAAAGGTCGATTTTATCATGTGGATTCAACTGCTTTGATTGGTTTATGAGGAGTTTTCTCTAGCATGTTCGAATATTATTCATTTACTTCAAATATTTGACTTTTTTTTTGTCATAAAAAAAATTATTGAAGTAATTAACGTAAATAAATACATTTAAAACGTGTAAGTTGAGCGTAGCACGTCATGGTTCAAATAATATCTTAAGCACGCGCGTAAGTACGTGCACGAAGGCTATTACAGAATAATGAGAAAACAGAGAGCTGGAATCGTGCATGAGTCGGAAAATGCTTGGCTGTGATCGCCATGTGAATTTAGCTGTGATTTTAATTCGTATGTAGATACAGGCCCTAATAAACAAATATTGAATAGATTTGACTTGAGAGAGCTGGAATCGTGCATGGGTCGAAAAATGCAAGGCTGTTTGTAAATGTATGTTCATTGCATGTGGGTAATCATTTATATCCCAGCAACCAACTAAAACCAAACAAAATTAATTTTGGTGGATCAACAAAATACTTCATTCAACGTGCTGCAAAGGATTTTTGGATATCCGTCTCCGATCTGTTTTGATTCCTTTGCTTCTTCCAAACGAAAATTAGTTGTGCAGTCAAATTTGATCAAACTCCACAACATGTGCTGTTTTCCTTTTCGGGGGCTTGGTGACGAGGATCCAACTCCAAGTGAAGCATTTCAAGCAGTATTAAAACCATTTCCAAGTCCAACTTGTACGCATGACGTGACATGGCTCGTCTTCATGTGGTCTCGTTTGTTGACAATTGTTGAAATTTTTTAACCTATTTCAAAATACAAAGTCGATTCACCTTTTAAAAGTTATGGTTGTTAATATTATCACTTAATTAGTATTCATAGCTCTTAATGTACCGTTTCTACAACAATAAACTTACATGTTGCAATCTAAAATCTTGTTTTATTTAAGCATCATTGAAATCTGCATATTCGCTATAAAAGATAAGTATTTCACTGTTATTAGTTTTATCCAATTTAATATTTCAATGTGAAAGAATATTTACTATATGTACCTTATGAGATTTGTTAGGAGAAGCAACATCACATCGCTAAAATATCCAACAACAATGACATTACGTATGCCTTAATACAAGTATATTGTGTTTGCTATCTTTGATGAGGATCTATAGCGGTGGTGCTTGTGCTGGTATCAATGGTGTTTGTGTTGATATCGTTGATGCGTATAATCTCCATATCAATGAATTAGTTACTTAAAAATATGCGAATGTGACAACCTTAATTTGTAACTGTTCTATGTAATTCATGCAAAATTACTAGGCTTTTATCACAAATAGTCCTTGAAATTGACCCTCATCATCAAGGTGGTCCTTGAAATTGAAAATCAATCAATTTAGTCCCTGAAAATGGTGTCGCAAATCAATGTGTAGTCATTCCATCATAATTCTGTTAAAAAATATATTAAGTGCTGATGTGGCACATAAATGGGGCCCACAATATTTATGGGTTTTTATCATAAATGTTCCTTGAAATTGACCCACACCATCAAGATGGTTCGTGAAATTGAAAATCGAACAATGTAGTCTTTGAAAATAGATATCGCAAATCAATATGATCATTCCAGCACAATTCTGTAAAAATATTTGTTATGTGCTGATTTGGGTTTAATAATTAATTAAAATAGTTGTCTAAATACTTTTTTGCACAATGAATTTTTTTTTCCTTATAGTAGAGCCTACTTCGAAGAGAGATCTCTTCCATAAATTCTCAAAGGTAAGAAGAGGTGTGGAAATAGTTTTCAACCAACAATAGACGCGCCTCGGGTATGACCTCATTATCTCAAAGCAGACCTCGTTGTTCTTTGCATCACCAGACCATCAGGGAAGCGCCGAATAAGCTCTCCAAGATTAAGGTTGTGAGGATGTTGATCATCTAAATGTTAACTGTGATGTCCCAGAAGTCGTTGCCAATCGATCAAGCTATCACCGAAGATGATCTTGTTGCAAGTTCAATTCAGTGAAGGGTGTCGAAATGTGTAAATATGGGTACGCTATGATTTTTTTTTAGAGAATAGAAAGTGAATGAGGTAGAGAAATGTGGATTGGAATCAGAGGTAATTGTAGGATTGTGTTTTTGGGTTGACAATTTTTTATCAACTATTAAATTATTAAGAGTATTTGTAAGTTTTTAAATTTAATTAGTCTTATATGACCCATTTATGTATCACATTAGTACATACATAATTTTTGACAAAATTATGACATAATGACAACTTTGATCAATTTTCAATTTCAGAAACCATTTTGATGTCGTGGGTCAATTTCAGACCATTTTGATGTTCCAAGTCAATTTTAACGACCATTTGTATGAAAAAAAATGACTTATGGGGTCCATTTATGTGACATAATAGTACTTAACAGAATTTTTAACAGAATTGTGACGGAAAGACCAAATTGATTTGCGACACCTATTTTCAAGAATTATATTAATTGATTTTCAATTTCAAGAACTATCTTGATAATGATGGTTAATTTTAAATATCATTTGCGATAAAAACCCAAATTACTATTGTTTCTTGGAAGAAAAAGTCCAACTCATACCTGATAACATCAAATTAATTGATAATTTCTTCTGACAGGGCAATGATTGTTTCTTGAATGCACCTTCTCATCCCAAGAACCCGTGTTCCCCGTGTAGACCAGCCATTATTTAAGACTTTATACATTTCAAATTATTATTCAAACACAGATATGAAAAATCACAGTTGATTAAAAATTAAAAATATAAAGAACAGAGAGATGGAATCATGGAAACGAAGTGGTGGTTGAATGGTATTTGTCTGGGTCCAATACTCCATATGCTTGGAACGACGAAGGCCACATGAAATAAGTACAATTAAATGTAAGAGCGTCTCCTGTAGAAGTAGTAGGGAGGGTGATTAGGTTTCCTTGCTGGGTATGTAATTAGATTTCCTTCTCCCCAAAAGAAGAAGGTTTATCGTATATCTTGGCTTTTATTGTATATATTTCTATAGGGTTAAACCGAATCAACAGGACCATCCAATTATACATTTCTATAGGGGATCAATACTTCAGGTTTGTCTTTTCATCATCATGTGCCGTCCAAACCATCATCTTCGCTTAGAAGTGAGAGGTCTTAGAGCCATAAACTCAGCATCTGTTTTTCTCTTCCAACCCGGCTTAAAATTTTAGTTTAAGATTAATAATATAATGAATTTAGCCTACTTTTTTTTTCGGTAACTTTTTTAAAAATAAAATTTATGAAGATTATCATAATTTATTTTTATGAACATTTAAATCTAAATATATTTAAATTCTGATAAGTAATTAAAAATCATACAAATACATAGGTATTTATATAGTTTTAAGTTAAATTTGATTTAAATAATTTTCTTAAATTACTTTAGACAGATTTAATTTTAGGCCGTCAAATCTTTTTTTTACCATTAGATTTGTCTCATTTGATCATAATTGTTAGATTATAAGTAAAAAAACAAAAAAAAAGTTGTTTGAAATATCACAATTTTGTAGGTCAAGAATAATTTAAGTCAGGCTTTTCTAGGAGAATCTAGGATAAAGATATATTTTCTCTCCATGACTTATTTTAGCCCAATGGTTGAAGAAGTAATTGTCGTCTTCACTGAACTTGTTGTATAAAATACGTCAGTACACCAGTCCTATGTACATTTTTATGATTAAGTGGTTGCAGAAGTTATTGTCATCTTCATTCAACTTGTCGCATAAATATACATCAGTACAAGAGTCCTATGTAAAGCTGGATACATTTTATCCCAACATCAAAACTAATAAACAACATTTACATTTGAATTTAAACATTAGAATATGAAACAGAAGTTTCATGTTGACTAAGACTGTTGTGTAAAACTTATGTCCAAAGACGGGGTGGAAACCCTAATTGTAGTCCAAGACTCCCTCATTCCATATTCCATCATGGCTCAAAACTCGTTATATATTCTATAACTCAAGACTCCCTTATTCCATATTTCATATTCCGTCATGTTGAATAGGACTTCAGTCCTCCCAATCCTTATACCTTGAAACTGATTAAAAGGAAATTAAGGTTCCATCGTAACACTAATTGACAATATATATGAGTAGCCCCACTACTTATAAGCAAATGCAAAGTATTTTCGTTCTTCGATGTGAGATCCATACTCTCAACACGTGTACACCTCTTCCCTTGCATAACACCACCGGCTAGTCCATCTTCTAATAACACTAATACTCCGTGTGAAGTTGTAAATGGGGAAGAGATAAATAGTAGAGTGAGGTATTGGCTCAATTGTGGAGGGAGTGGCGGGCACTGCCGATCGGAGGGCTGAGGTAGCTCAACCGTCACAATCCTTTTCCTTTTTAATTTTTCAATTTTCCCCTAAAGTTTAAAGTTAACAAAATGAACTATACCAAAACAAATTGAAAGGATAGTTTTAGTATATTCTTAAATGTATTTGGGTGTCCAAAGAAATATAAATTCAGGACTGAGAAAATTTAAGTGTTGAAAAATTGGTTTTAAAGGCATGTTTACTTAACTCGAATGGGAAATTTGAAGAAATCAAATAATTTAGAAATATGGGAAGTACGGGAATGGAATCGGATCACCTAGTCCTCATCGTTGATCTTTTTACTAGTTAATCTGATTATTAAATTTTAGGTATTTGATTACGGATTTCAAAATTTTTTTTTACAATTTTCCGATTTCTGACATGTAATGTAAATAACGTAGAATAAAGTTCATCCGTATATTAATTCCATACCAAATTTAATAAACGCATAAAATGCAAGAATAAAAAATTATTCACATTCCAATTCCAAAGTGTAAACAGGATTTCTCTAACATCAAACGTTGATTGGGCCTTTCTCGGTATTATGAATGCAGTTATTGGGCCTCCTACAGTCCCACTTCACGCCGGACTAAATTGAAAGAGAATTGTTATTGGTAGTTCAAAAATCTCATTCTATATTTCAAATTTTTTATATTTAAAAAGATAAATATACTTATGAAGAGTATAGAATGAAATTTTTGAAACGTACACTCCCCAATTGAAATGGTTAGGTCTCCTTTTACTGGTCTGCAACAAAAAGGGTGGGAGGGGCACAATCGTAATTCTGAAAACTTCACCTCCTATAATATATATATATATATATATATTTTTTTTTTTTTGAACTGTCCTCCTATAATATTAATTGCGCAAAAGCCATAGCCTCCCTCCCAAATTTCTCAATCTTCTTCTATCTTCTAGTGTTTACGAAATTTAGGGCTAATTAATAAAATTGAAAGGAAAACCTCTCTATTCGGATCCTATCCGACTTCGTTAGGATCCAAGTTAGGATTTTGGGGGTTTTCCGTTAGGTTTTTTTATTGATGGGTACGGAGAGGAAGAGGAAGGTGAGCTTGTTCGACGTGGTGGACGAGACCTCCATCTCATTGGCGAAGATGAGCAAATCGAACGGCGACGGCGGAGCTGCTGCCAACCAAAACGCTGTGAGCAGTATGATCAATCGGTGGACGGGAAAGCCGTACTCGCAGAGGTACTATGAGATTCTTGAGAAGAGGAAGACGTTGCCGGTTTGGCACCAGAAAGAGGAGTTCTTGCAGGCTCTCAAAGCCAGCCAGTCTCTCATTTTGGTCGGTGAGACTGGTAGTGGTAAAACCACGCAGGTTCGTTTCTTCAAACTTTTACTGTACTTTTCGTGTATTTTGTAGCATGAAATAGATAATGGAAGCGGAATGAAAATTTCGAACTTGGTAATGCATATTTTGATTTTTCGCAAATTGCGATAGGTATTTAATTTGATTTTTAATTAGGGAATTGTTATTGGCATTTCAAAGTTCCAAACTTTCTATATTTAAAAAGAATAATACACGTATTGTGAATTAGAAATAATAGTAGCTTTTGTAGTGTTGAGAGAGAAGAATACAGTGATATATTTAAAACCCTTGTAGTCCGAATGATTTGAGGGTTGCTTTTTAAATGTCAGTTGTCATGCTATGCAACAGTGGTTGAGCTTAAATAGCAGTCTTATGTTTTACACCGTAACGATGCATATGGGAATTAATTCTCTATTGACGGTCGATATTACCTGATATACCTTTTTTCTGAACCACATTTGTCACCCTTGGCCCGAGGGTGCTCTTTTACCCTAATATCATTACGGCAATCCTGTTAACTTATTTGAACGTAAAGGTTGGAATCTTTGTAGGCCGGTTATAAATAAAAAGGATCTGGTTGAACTTCATAGTGCGTGCCACTTTCACAACACAACTAGGACTTGCCTACAGGAAATTTAGCGATTCTGGTAAGTTTAGGGCCGGAGCCAAAAACTATGCTAGAACTAGATGGGGCCTAGCCATGCTTTCCCCATTTCCAGGAGATACCACAATAAAGAATCTGGATAATTATGAGATTACGCTTTATATATCATATATTATGCTCTATGAACCTATTAGAAAGTTGATTGTGAGTTGATTTTTATCTTCTCCCCTATATTTTTCTTGATGAAGATCATGTAAAGAATGAGAATTGTTGAAATCGTCTAACCATGGCACTTCTCTATCCACTTTTACAGATTCCTCAATTTGTTTTGGAAGCTGTCGATTCAGAATCTTCAGATAAACGCAAGAAGATGATGGTTGCATGTACCCAACCCCGTAGAGTGGCTGCAATGTCAGTATCCCGTCGTGTTGCTGAAGAGATGGATGTAACCATTGGAGAAGAGGTCGGTTATAGCATCCGTTTTGAAGACTGCAGCAGTTCCAGAACTGTGTTGAAGTAAGCTCAACATCTTTTCTGTTCATTTTTATTGCTTTATCATTTGTACTCTTTTAGGGAGTCATTGATAAGTTACTTACATAATATGCATATTTTGTGTGGCAGGTATCTAACTGATGGAATGCTTTTAAGAGAAGCAATGACTGATCCACTATTAGAAAGATACAGCGTGATAATTCTTGATGAAGCTCATGAAAGGACTTTAGCAACAGATGTTCTATTTGGGCTGTTGAAGGAAGTGTTGAGAAACAGACCTGACTTGAAGGTGGTAGTGATGAGTGCTACACTTGAAGCTGAAAAGTTTCAGGGCTATTTCAGCGGTGCGCCACTCATGAAAGTTCCTGGAAGGCTTCATCCAGTGGAAATTTTTTACACTGAGGAACCTGAAAGGGATTATCTGGAAGCAGCGATTCGAACAGTTGTGCAGATTCATATGTATGAGACCCCAGGAGATATACTTGTTTTTCTAACGGGAGAGGAGGAGATAGAAGATGCGTGCCGCAAAATTAACAAGGAAATTGGAAATCTGGGTGACCAGGTTGGTCCTGTGAAAGTGGTGCCTCTGTATTCAACTCTACCTCCAGCTATGCAGCAGAAAATATTTGATCCTGCTCCTCCTCCTGTAAAAGAAGGTGGAATTCCTGGAAGGAAGATTGTGGTGTCCACAAACATTGCAGAAACTTCTCTGACTATTGATGGAATTGTTTATGTTATTGATCCTGGATTTGCTAAACAACAAGTCTATAACCCAAGAGTGCGTGTTGAATCATTGTTGGTATCGCCAATTTCCAAGGCAAGTGCACATCAGAGGTCAGGTCGTGCTGGAAGAACTCAGCCAGGAAAATGTTTCAGACTTTATACTGAGAAAAGTTTCCAGAATGATCTTCAACCACAAACTTATCCAGAAATATTGAGATCCAACCTTGCAAATACAGTTCTTACTTTGAAGAAATTAGGAATAGATGATCTGGTTCATTTTGATTTTATGGATCCCCCTGCTCCCGAGACACTGATGAGAGCACTAGAGGTCTTGAATTATTTGGGAGCATTGGATGATGATGGTAACTTGACCAAGCTGGGGGAGATTATGAGTGAGTTCCCGTTGGATCCTCAGATGTCAAAGATGCTTGTAGTCAGCCCTGAGTTCAGCTGCTCAAATGAAATTTTGTCAATATCTGCCATGCTTTCAGGTACTCTATTTTCTATTTTGTCATTGCTTTCTCAGTTGTGTGTCTTGGTTCTTATCTACATCAAGTAGATAAGTCGGGCTGCATGATTCTTGATTCTGTGCCTTTGAGTCTGTTATGTGTACAGACATTTTCTTTTGTGCACACACTGTCCTAACTGCTACATCTGCATGCAAATGCTTATGCATGTGGTTGAAGCGGTAATGTGTCATATTAGGTTGTCATCAGCAACTGTCTTGTCTAGGTTCCATGCCCCCGGTTGGCTTGTCCCTATGGATTTTTAAGTAAGTGCTGATGCATATAGTTGCAGTTTCTCAGTATTATCTCATGAAGCAAATGGTGTCGTCTCGCCTCTATGCATCTGCTAACGTTCCATGGGCCTCGTCTGTGATAACCAATTTATTTCTTAGTACCCAATTGCTTTGTCCGGCCTAGGGAGGCTCAAAAAGCTGCTGACGAAGCAAAAGCTAGGTTCGGGCACATTGATGGAGATCATCTCACGCTTCTGAACGTGTATCATGCATACAAGCAAAATAGTAAGTACATTTATCTCATTATTTCATTACTGATTTGAAGTTGATCATCCGGTGGGTTGTCATATTAAAGTCTTAATTTTAATGGTGTAGATGAGGATCCGTCATGGTGCTATGAGAACTTTGTCAATCAGAGGGCATTGAAGTCTGCAGACAATGTCAGGCAGCAGCTAGTGCGCATTATGGCCCGATTTAACCTCAAGCTATGCAGTACTGAGTTCAATAGTCGTGACTACTACATCAACATAAGAAAGGCCATGCTAGCTGGATATTTCATGCAGGTGGCTCACCTGGAACGCACTGGCCACTATCTGACAGTGAAAGATAACCAAGTACATAAAATTATTCTTTACTTTCCATATAGGCCATCTATTATTCCCCTTTTTTGCCTTGTCACAGTGTTTGTACTTGCTCCTGATATGTATTATTATCTTAATTTGCAGGTGGTACATTTGCATCCATCGAATTGCTTGGATCACAAGCCAGACTGGGTGATTTACAATGAGTACGTTTTGACAAGCAGGAATTTTATCCGTACAGTGATGGATATTCGTGGGGAGTGGTCAGCCTCTCTCTCTCTCTCTCCCTCCCTCCCTTCAAAATACGCATATATTAAGGTGAATCTAAATTGTGTCATGCCCTCGTGAGTTTATCTGTTTCTAAACTCCCAAATATTACATGTTTACAGGCTAATCGATATAGCACCCCACTACTATGATTTGGTGAATTTTCCTCAGTGTGAGGCCAAGCGTGTTCTTGAGAAGCTATACAGGAAGCGGGAGGATAAGGATGAGAACAAAAACAGAAGATGAAGTTCTTAACCCTGATTCTTCGGAATGTGCAGATTATTGTAAGGAGCAATTATTGAGTGCTGGTCGAAGTTAGCATATTTCAGCATTTTGCGTCTCCGAGCATCTCAGTTGTCACTGTAATTGGGAAAAGGCCTTGCATTGTTTCTGTACCATTTCTTGAATGATCTTGGATGTGATGGCCTTTATGGTATTCATGATTTAGTGGCAGTTTTAACATTTGATTAAAGTGTAACACGAGGTTATTATTTGATTCATGACCAATGAAAATCTAATTTCCAAGCATAAATGTTGTGGTAGTGTAAATTGGACCTTGTAATTCAGTATGTTTTTGGTCAGTTTCTTGTGTTTGTTCATCTCATTCCATGTAGAGATTCGACCCAGCTACCAGCGTTCTGCTTTCGTATGCCTTTCTCTTCCATCGTCTTCCTAAACTCTTGGACGCTGTTCCATACACCTCTTTCGCTGTGAATCTTTGAAAGCGTCGAACGACTTGCAGGATGGGCATGTCCCAGTTTGTCAATTTCTTTAGCAGCTAACTCGCCAAGTTCGAAACTTGAATGCAAGCCACATGCACCATGCCGATAACGCGTTCACAAACTAATTGATCTGATAGTGCAAAGTGCCGTGCCAATATCTCCGCATTTCGCGTACATACCAACAAGCGCGGTAGAAAATGTAAAATGATTTGGCCCTTGAGTCCATGAAACCACATTCTTTTCGCTCATCTTGTCGAAAACAGACCGAGCTTTGTTAATCCTCTTCTCATTTGCAAGAAACATCGATTAACTCCGTGTGGGTTTTTGGCTTTCTGCAACCCCAACAACATGGTGTTCCACGAAACGACGTCTCTCACGAGCTTTTGATCGAACAGGTCCTGTGCAATTGGCGCTTGGTCATTCCTCACGTAATCTGCAATCATTCTGTTACATGACAGAATGTTACGGGATGCAGGGAAACTGGCCGTCGGAAGCGTATAAAGCTGGCGGTAGTTTGTCAGCTAAGGAATTGGATCCTCTCCGAGGCAATGCCTCGGGATTCTTCTGACTGGACAACACGGACTGTTGGATCAAAATCCAATGGCTACAAACAGAGGTTCTTATAAAAGTTATAATAATTGTAACCGTTGGATTTATGGCCCGTATTGTCCGGTCAGGAGGATCCCGAGGCTTTGCCTCGGAGAGGATCCAATTCCGTTAGCTAATATTTTCAGAAGAACTTCTCCACGTACATATGTACTCCAAGTTTTATGAACTTAACATGAGGTGAAAAGTAGTGCATGTCACCATAACATCACGCAACATGTTGAAGTAATAAGGTTCACACATTATTATATGTGACGGTAACACTGTGATACGGTAGTAAAATAGTCCACATAAACTAGAAGACGGTAGTATACAATTCAAGATTATTTGTAGTCCTCATATTTGGATATGTTCATATAATTTTAATTAGAAATGATAGATTGATAGATAATAATATGATAGATGAGATTGATGATGAGAGAATCTAATGAAAGCATTATAGAGAGGTGAAGTCTTGATAAAAAAATAATTGACCATAACATGAGTTATGGCATATACCGTATGCCAATATATATAGTCATTGTTGCACTCATTTTTAAAAAATAAAAATAAAAATAATTTGGTGACGAAATTAAATTTTTTGTGGAAATGTTTAGAAAAGTAATTTACGATAACATGAAGTTAGCTCAAGTCAAAACAAACAACTAGGCTGTATCATTTAGGGATCCAAAAATCCCCTTGAAGTCTAAAGGTGTCCTTTATAACTTTTAGTTGTGGTGGAAGGCCCAACTCCCATTGGAGGTGCTCCAAAAACAAAACAATGCATTTAGGGTTGGTTTGATATTGCTATACTTTGAAAAAAAAAAGTACTTCTATTGTGCTGTAAGAATAAACAGCTGTACAATAAAGTAGCAGAGTGTTTGGTAAACATTTTTGTAAAAGTGCTTTTTTTTTTAAAAAAAAAAAAAACAGTATTATAGTGTTTGATAAACTTTTATGTAAAATAAATGTGAAAAAAAACTGGTTTTTCAAAGATGAGTTTTGCAGCTTTGTGTTTTTGGCTTTTTTTTCACCCAAAACTGTGAAAAAAGCTGAAGCTGAATGTTTAACAAACATATAAAAGCTGTAGTTTTTTTTATAGCCACTTTTTTCAAAATCATCTCAGTACCAAATTAGGACTTAGTACTGAAACTGGAGTCAGGTAGAGGAAGCAGTTGTAGAGTTGTAAAGTTGAGATGAGTTTTGCATAACTGCAGTAACATTCTGACAATATTATAGCGTAACAACGAAGGCTCGAAGAACACGAAATTACGTAACAAGTAGCATCCAAGTACATGATCAACGCATTATTAAAAAAATTAATTCACTCTAACACAACAGGATTAAAACTCACTAAAATGCCATCAGCAGTTCGGTATGCATACATCATACATAAACACACGTACCCACACACATACACACACACATCTACATATATATATATATGTATATGTATATGTATATGGAGCTCCTATATTATACTGGTGGTCATGACACTCGGAGAACCGCCACACACATGCCTCCCTACTGATTTCAACAAGTCCACGACGTTAATTACTAAATTTTCGTCCATCCAGGGTATTGTAGAGTTGATCAATTTGAACCTGCACGTAAAATGCTTCGTTGTCAGTTGCTTTGCACTTGGTAATTAGCAATTAACTGTAATTTCGCAAGTGCGAAATAGGGAACATAAATGCAGTATATATACCTGGTAATACTTGAGCAAGTGATTTCGTTTCTTCTTCAATGTTGCAGTCACCAAGTCTCTTTCCACGTCGAAGGGCCGAGGTTCTATGATGATTCCTTTGATATATTGAAAGCCACTCAGCTGTTTGAGAACAAATCAAAAGACACTAATCAGACACCCCATCTCGAAAATATTGGTTTAGTTTTTAATTAATTAAGATTCTTATAATTACCTTGTTCCTCTCAGCTATCAACTTAAGCTCAGCCATAATGTGATCTTTTAGCTGATCAAGAGAACAAAGATCCGAAAAGGAACCCATGTGACCGTTCAAATAAGCCCACTTCTTGGCGGTCTCTTCTTCCGGTACCACCACTGCAACAATCATCGACTTGAAGCTGTTTCCGTAGACCCAAATCTTCAAAAAAAGGAAGAAGAAAACAGCCTCATCGAACAGCACATTAGCATATATAAGCTCATGAAATATACATGTAAAGAATTAGATGCTTACATCTTCAATAATAGAAGCAATGCCATAAACATTTTCCAAGTACTCGAGTGCAACATACTCTCCTTGTGAGAGTTTGATAAGATTCTTCTTCCTATCGATAACCTTGATGACTCCGTTTGGAAGTATTTCCCCTATGTCACCTGAGAAATATTGTATGCCCCATCAATACATTTATTTTTTCAATCAAATTATATTACTGGAAAAGGATTAATTATGATCATTAAATTAATTAACCTGTGTGGAACCAGCCATCTTTGATGGCCTCTCTTGTTAATTCAGGATTTTTGTAGTAGCCAGCAAAAACAGTCTTCCCTCTCACACATATCTCACCACACGGATGATCCCCAAGTGGATTATATCCCATTTCCGGAACCTCCTCAAGGCGCATCTCATTGTATACAGATACAGTGCCAACAGCACCAACCATGCACATTTCGTCAGGAAAGCCGAGAGTTGTCGGTCCAATAGTTTCTGTCAACCCTGAAAGAATTATCCACAACGCTCTTAATTACTTGAGTTAAAGTCCCCGTATTTCTATCTAGCTAGATGTGTCCAAACAAGATATATTCACTACATTATCCTATACACTAACTGGGACTTATTCTAGCTAATATTACCAAGGAGATTAACTTAGCTAAATTTCTTCTTAGAAAGGGATTTACAACTTAATCTAAAGGGTAGTAGATTTATGTATGCTTAATTTTCATAAATACTGTTTAATGCTAAAAACAGAGTTCTTTACCATAGCCTGTGACTACGAATGCGCAGCAGGTAACTCGCAAGAATTCTTCGATCTCAGAGCTCAAGGGTGCACCTCCAGATATTACAAGTCGAAGTTGACCACCCAACCTAGCTTTGACCTAAAAACGTTAACAACATCAGGTAAGACTATTGTTGTGTGCGGATATTTCCCTTTGAAATAAAAGTTATTAATCAGATGAAAAATAAAAATACAACCTTTCTGAAGGCCAACAGATCCGCTATGGGCGATGCGTATTTGTTTTTATACCCCCTATTCATCCAAGCAAGTTTGCTGTATAACAAAAGAAAGATGTTAGCTTCAAACATAAGTGATGTACAATTAATAAAGTTGAAGGCCTACTTACTATTTGTAGAGAATGTCAAAAATCTTCCTTCTTCTTGGATTAAGCTCTAGCACTGCTTTCTTTATACCTGAAATACAGGTGAGTTTGAATCATTACGCATATCTGAAATCCACAAAAATGTGTAGTTTAATTCTGCAGACGGATAGAAAAGCAAAACTTTTTCCTGCCTTCATGTATTTTTTCGAAAACTCGAGGTACCCCAGCAAGAAGCGTTGGCTTTAACTCCACCATGTCATCCCTCAGTGCATTAAGATCCTTCAAATAGAGAATCAATGCAAACATAATTAAGAGAGTTGGGAAGTTTATGGTTGGATTTTTCGTTAAAATGATATATAAAGGATTTGTTTTATAATCTCCCAACAAGATACAAAAAACTCAGGTAGCATACCCCATGATAGTAGCCAACAGCAGCACCATTGCGGAAAAAATACTCCTCAATCACACGGTCAAGGATATGAGCCAAGGGAAGGAAAGATAGATAGACATCATCCCCTGTCATCTACTCAACATCATAAATTAATGCACAAGTCAGTATAAGAGAAATTATTATGAACTAACAAGGTAATTAGGTACCCCTTGAAAAACACAGGAAATGGTAACACATACTTACCTTGTCTTCAAATTGTTCCATAAAGAGATCAATCCCTCTCACTCCATATGCAACATTTTCATGTGTTATCACGACTCCTTTAGGATCTCCGCTGGTGCCGCTTGTGTACATAATGCCAGCGATATTATCTGTCGTTGGTGGAACAATCTCCGACGGATTTTGTTTACCCTGAAAACAAAAAACTCTATTCGTAACTGGGTGAAAAAGCGAAAGGAGTAGCAATTAAAAAGAAAACATTGCTAGTATTGGTCTATTTCAAAATAGTGCAAGGGTTCTTTTCCTTGCTATGAAACACACAAAAGAAAAAGAAATAAAAATAGTTATGCTGGTTAACATAGAGAAACCAACCATCTCCGTGAACTCATTCCATGAGTACGGTTTTATCCCAATCTGCACTGATTTGTTCTTCTCTTCATCCGTCATTGAACTGAAGCAGACCATAACTGTAAACACAAACAAACTCAGCACAAGGTCTTTGAGCAGATGTAGGGAACATGAACTAATCCAGTCATTCTCACCTTTTATTCGTTTAGAAGATGTAGAATCAGGTTTCAGTAGCTGCAAGGTAAAGAAATTGTATCAAATCAGAACCATCTAGTGCTTGTGAAAATGAATATGTGGAATATAAGATTTGATAAAAATGCAGATCGAGATATTTGTTTCTCACTTCTTTCACTTTCTTATCTTGGACAAAAACAACCTCAAGCTCTGCGTGATCTATAATAAAGTTTACAGCTCCTGGACCTGCATCAACACATTCCTGATCACTTGAGAGAAGTTCAACTAAATCTCTTGACATTAATGAACCCCTCCAAACATCAAGTAAAAAGAATCACTGTGATTATTTACGAATATTAATTACCAAGGGTATCGTAGAGAGGCACGCAAATCAAACTGTGAGCATTACAAGCCTACAGAAAATTTAAACAAGTTGATCATCACATGGTTGATCATACAAATCAATCATAATGAATAAAACATAAATATATATACACACATATATAAGAAATTAACAAATGAAAAAAGAGATTGAAGACGAAACCAAACACCAACCTCCATTGCCATAATCCACTGAGGACAATTTGCACCATAAATCCCAACCCGGGAACCCTATTCCGTCGTCAAATCCAAAAACGAGACTAGTTTCAGTTTCCAAAATCAACAACCATTGACTACTCAAATTGCAATCCCCTTGAATTATATTATGTGAACTTACAGGTTCAACACCGGATAATCGCAATGCAGAACCAACATCCAGAACTTCGTCATAAACCTCCTTGTATGTTTTCCAAGTGTAAGGCCCTGGCTAAAGAGCATACACAGTAATACAGTCAAAACTCAGTTTCCATTTTTTACTGGATGTGATGGTAAATTATCAGTGCATTACTTAAAAACTTTATAATCTACTTCACCTTCCCATCAACCATTTTACGCCAGCCAAGCATTCGATTTCCAGGATACTTCTGGACAGATAGACTGCGCATCAAGATTGTCAAAGAAATGAACTATTAGAAGGTAACTAATGCAGTAAGAGTCTAATCAAATTACACACGTTCAAGTAAATCTGACATACTATTGGTAGAGAATTGAAAGCACCTAAAGAGGTCCCAAGATGAATTAATTTGGCGATCAGGCGGAGGAAAATCATTTTGGGCGAGTAAATTACGGTACACTGGACCGAGTGAAGGCTTGCCATCCTCGCCTTCTCTTCCTTCCTCCACTGCAACTGAGAAAATCTTCATTCCTTTTTGGTTTTCAAGAACCCTGGACGTATGAGTTAACAGTCAGCCGAAAAGTCCAGACACAAAGTACCATACGTGATGTGAACTTATGTGTGAAAATAAGCCAAGGTCTCTGAGTTCAAACACTTCTCTTCCCCATAATCGTAGCTTAGAGTAGTAATATCATTCTAATCAAAGAACAAAAAACTTCAAGAAGTCCAAACAAAATTTAAGACGAAAAAAATTTTATGTACCAAATATTAAAAATTAAAAAAAACTTCAGAATAGTAAACTAAAATCAATCTTTATTTTTTGGTAAAACAAAAGTACAACTAACTAAGTTGCACGACTTTGATTACGGTTTTTTTAGCAGAGTGAGGCGAATGTACAGGGAAACAAAAGATTATGGCTAGCTATAACTTCACCAACCAAAAAATTAAAACCAAAATAAAAGTAAATAAATACAAAGAAAGAATTTGAGGAAAGACTATTGAGCAACTTAGCATTAGTTTGGTACTGAGGTGATTCTGAAAAAAGTGGCTATAAAAAAAATTGGGAGCTTTTTTATATTTGGTAAACATTTAGCTTGAGTTTTTTTTTCACATTTTTGGGTGAAAAAAAAGCCAAAAACACAAAGCTACAAAATCCAGCTTTGAAAAACCAACTTTTTTCCACATCTGTTTTACATAAAAGTTTATCAAACACTATAATATTGCTTTTTTTTTTTTTTTTTCAAAAGCACTTTTACAAAAAAGTTACCAAACACTTTGGTGCTTCATTTCACAGCTGCTTATTCTCACAGTACAGCAGAAACAATTTTTTTTCAAAGCACAGTACCAAAGCCCTTAACCTAAGTTTAGAGCTAACTTCACCGATCCCCCTTCCTTTTAACAATTAACAAGGGAAGTGTTATTGACACTCCAAAAATCTCACTCTACACTTCTCATAAGTGTATTTTTCTTTCTAAATATAGAAAGTTTGAAGTGTAGAATAAGGAAGTTGGAGTACCAATAACAATTTCCATTAACAATTAACAATTTAACTATTAATGCTATCATTTATAAAAATAAAATAAAAAGACTTTTTTTTTTAAATACAATGAATTCATTAAAATGAAAATTAAAAACCACATGCAGACGGGCAGGGAGAGGGGTAAAGTAAAGCAACACGAGGAATTAATAGTCCCAACCAAACATGACGCCACATACAAAACAAAGTTTGGCAGACGAAAAAAATCTGAGAGTTGACGACACAAAGCTTATATTTCATAAGACCACCCAAAACCACCATTTTAAATACAGATTACTTAACATAACTATTTATAAATACATATATATATATACATATATATATATATATATCGTTATGAAGCAAAATGCACGCCTAAAAATAGCTAGCCATGCACAAGACTGGCTAAACTTGCATGCTTTTGTGTGCGCGCGTGAGAGAGAGAGAGAGAAAGAGAGAGAGAGAGAGAGAGAGAGAGAGAGAGAGAGAGAGAGAGAGATGAATCACTAACAGAGAACTGGGAGAGGGAGGAGTATGGAAGCGTGAGAGACACCTGCACGAGCAGTGCAGCTTCAAAATATATTTATGAGAGAAAGATAAGGCAATGGGGGTCATCAATAATTAGTTAGTTGAAATAATAGGTGGGAAGGATATAGGTGAATAAATATATCTGATAGAAGCATTGCAGGTTCACAAACTAATCATGAACATCACCTACATCAGATTACTACTGATAGCTAGTTAGTATTGTTAGAGTTAGTTTTGTGACCAGCTTTTGCTAGTTGTTGCTAAGTTAAAGTGCTGAGTCAGCACTCATTTGATGTATGTATAAATACTCTTTCAATGTATGATTCTGATTCATTAAAATGAAAGATTCAGTTTTTTCACTTTCTATCATGGTATCCCTCGTTGGTGTCTAACGGCGCATCGATCCTACGCTTCCCCTTTCTCATACTTTCTTGTATTTTCTCACATTTTCTCGTCTCCCAAACAGATCCCTGCTTCTCCAATTCTTCAATTTCTGCTGCAATTCGTCTCATGAATTTACAAAAATACGGGAATTTACAAAAATGCCCTAGAAGCAAAGATTTTGACTAATGTTGACCATCATCTAGAGAGATGTATGACTTATTCTTTTAGCATATCCTCGTAGTACTCGTTGATGCAAACGCATAGGCAAAAGCCGTTTGTGAGTCTGGATTATAACGGTATAGTTATGGACGTTTGAAGTTGGTTATTGAGAGTTAGTTAAAAGATTAAGAATGACCAATTAGATGAAAAAGAAGAAAAGGGCAGCAGCCCAATCAGAAATCAGAAAGAGAAAAAAAAGAAAAAAAAAAAGAAGTGGGGGGGGGGGGGGGGAGCTCCCAGCTTTTCCTGTGGGTTTTCCGTCTGTACACCTCCACGACCATCCATCTTCCAAGGCCGATTTCGGCCAACTCCAATGGAGTTTTTCGACGCCACCACCACCATCTTGAAGCTCTCATTTCTCTCTATAAAATCCACCCAAGAACCACTTTGATTAACCTCTGTATATGCCGGTTTGAGGCCACAAAATTTGATGGTTCTCATGGTGCCCCCGCCACCCTTTTTGATTTTCTAGCAAAACGGAAAATCGATGACCAATGCCACCACTTGGACCTTGTAGCCCATCATCCCAGGAGAAAATCCCAACCAACCTTGACCCCATTGGTCCACCGTAGACGACGAATCGACGCCGGGAAATTTTAGTCACCGCCGGCTTTGTGGGAAAAATTGACTCTCTTCCGTCCACTTTTGGACTTCGTGGAAGGTATGAAAGTTGCTCCACTCACTGAGATCTTCATTTCTATGAAGTTTGAGATTTTTTGGAAATAGTTGGATTTTCCGGCTAGTCGGGGCGGCCGACAGCCACCCACGGCTGCGCTTGGCCAGTGGGCCACCAATGCTATTTTTAGGCTATGTCGAATGTCTTGAATTCAGTTTTGATATTTGAATGACGTAGGTTGATCGTTGGAACCTAATTTCGTTACGATACGTTACTTGATAAAAATGTGAATCGATGATCCGACCGTTGGATCGTCACCAAACTTGGATACACTATAATATGTAATATTTAAAGATCATAGGAATTTATGGATTGGGAATCCGACGTACGGATATTCCCGAATTGGATTTGTAAGTTAGCAAAATAGATGTTAAGCGGCACTTGGTTTTGGGCAATTGGCGGAGTTCCGACCGTTGAATCGTAATGAAATTTTAATATGTTATTCCAGAAGCATATTGTGGATCTTTGGGAGTTACGAATTGAAAATTTGATATGCGTATCTTCCGGGTCGAGTTATACAAGGTTGCAGACCCTACTGTCGATCTTTGATCGACGGTTGACTTGTGACCAATGGGTCGTGAACTATTTTAGAATGTCTTTGAGGATGTGTTTTATGTGAATTATGTATTTTATTGATAAGAGTTCTGAGATGTGATTCGATAATTGGTCACAGGCACAAATCATTCGGGATGCCTCGATGCGTGCGCTAGAGAATCATAGCGTGGACTCCAAGTGAGTGTCTTTTCCTTTTTATCATACATATTATTGATAGTTCCATCGACACTTTTAAATTGATTTGCGTATATTACCTTCATATAATTAATGCAAATGCTTGAAGAACTAATGTGAACTACGAATAACTTGATCCCTGTTTAGGGTACGTAGGCAGTCTAACCAGATGTTAGATGTAGCCATACAATAAGTGAGATTAAATAATGGAGACAAAAGCTTTGTTTGGGAAAATGAGCAATGCGAAGGAATCTGGCGAAAAACATGAGATTTAACCTTATGTTTTGGGTGAATAAATGTTGGTTATAAATCAATGTGTGAGGAAATGAGAAGTTGTGGTTTTATGTTTTATAAATGCCTTGCCATAATTATTTACATTTTAGTATGTGATTTAGTACAACCTTGCACAGTGTTACACACCAATGAGGAGGCCAAGGTAAGTTCAAGTGAGTATATAATGTTGGTATGATTGAATGGTAATTAGTGATAAATGGATATGAGTAGAATTCATTGTCCTGCACCCCGGTGTTAATGCTCTACCCGAGGCCAGGGCCTAGCCTTCACGTGATCGTTCACCACCCGCACTTTACGCGCACCTTGGATTCCAAGTTAGGTGCCAGTCTGTCGTACAGACCACTTTAGATGGTTCTGACTCGTAGGTGACTTGCAATACTTCACACAGCCTTCACGTGATCGTAGCACTTGAGCGTATTTAGTTACACCTAGCCTGTTGTGCAGACCACTGTAGGTGGTTCCGACTCATGTGCAGGACTTCATTGATGAGATATTGATTGGCTAGCATATTGATGAGATACTTATTGGCTAGTATGTTGATGAGCTATTGGCTAGCATGTTATCGAGCTATTGGCTAGTATATTATTGAGTTATTGGCTAGCATGTTATCGAGCTATTAGCTAGCATGTTATCGAGCTATTGGCTAGCATATTATTGAGCTATTGGCTAGCATATTATTAAGCTTTGGCTAGCATGTTATTGAACTATTGGCTAGCATGTTATTGAGTTATTGGCTAACATGTTGATGAGCTATTGGCTAGCATGTTATCGAGCTATTGGCTAGCATGTTGATGAGCTATTGGCTAGCATGTGGATGAGTTATGGAGAAGTCGTACAGGTCACTAGAGTTGACTCCCGACTTATATGCTAGCATTGATTGATAAGATATGAGATAAGTTGTACAGGTCACTAGAGGTGACTCCCTACTTATAGGCTAGCATTGATTGATGAGATATGAGTACAATCGTACAAGTCACGTTAGGTGATTCCGGCTGATATATCATTTTATATTGATTAAGTTCATTTGGCCTACTTGTTAATGCATTGTAAAGTTGATGGACATGGCATACCCGTGGTTTTGGCCATTCTTGAGCATGGGTGGATGTAAATATATATATATATATATATATATATATATATATATATTTATGTATATATGTGTGTGTATGTGCAGTACTGTCCTATAGAAAACGATAAGGGATTTACAGTGAGGGGTTATTACTGTTAGAAAGGTAATAGTTTTGGGAAGCTTGGTTTTATTGCTTATTCACACTTTCTGTTTTGTACCCCTCCAGGTTATAACTGTTGAGTTCGTATCGACGAGGATCTATGGCTAATCTTAGTATTGGTGGCTACTTTTAAGGGTATGATTCTTACCCATACTACTGTACTTTACTTATACTCTGACATTGCGTGTGAAATGGGTTCGCTCCCACTCATAGCATACTCTGGTATTTAGACACTTTTAGGTTCAAATTTATTCACATTATACACTATCACATTTTATGGCTTCATCATGTTCCAGGTGTCGACCAGCACAGCTCGATTCAAAGTCCAAGTGGACTTTCCGGATTGAGGTATGTCAGCAACGATCAATCCGTATTTCGTACCTCGTACAAAAAATGTCATTGCTGAAGGAATGGAAGATGGAAGCTTTTGGCCAAAGAAAAAAAAAACTTGGTGCAGTGTGCAGCCGGGTTCAGGCCGATGCATATGATTATGCATAAGGATTTGGCTGAGACAAATCATTAGGCCGAAGTCGAGAGTAGGTCGAAAAAGCCAATAAAATTTTAAAAAGTAGATGTCATGATTCCACTTTCCCTGACGGTATGATGTATGGACGTCACGATTCCATTTTCCTTGACATGGTTCCACTTTCCCTTTATTTTATAATAGTTGAAAGGTGGGCACTGGTTTGGTGAAGCAGAAAGATTTAATTCGACTCAAATATGGTACTATCATGACCCATATATATATATATATGTATGTATGTATGTATGTATGTATGTATGTATGTATAAAGGCAGGCCGACCCTTCAATTCTTCTCAACCTATATAACGCATGCCGAGCTTCGCGAGCTGTTGCTCGGCACAGGTTCGTTTTATATTGAGTACCATGAGAAGCGGTGGGCGAGAATCTTCGAGGCTTTGACCCCATTTGGTTTTTCTCAGCCAGCTCGTCGAGATCTTTTTCAAGACATGTCAGGTTGTGGAGTGGATTTCTCGACCATATATTTCTTCGACTGCACTAATTTCCTTAACCATTCAACTTATGGGCCGAAGCTTAAGGAAACTGGGGGGCAATGTTTAGACCCGATTTTACTTTATCGGCCTGAGTAATCAAGTGTCGTTAAATGACAAGGTGGTTGAAATGATTTTCAATTATTATTGGGAAATAATGTTGTGATTTTAATCATGATATTATCTCGTAGTAATATGTTAAATTATTTAAACCTAATATTTGTCTAAATCTTGATTAATTTGAACTCATGAAATATTGGGATATGCACGGCATCAATTGGATGAGTGCAGGAATGGTTAGATCATGCAGAAGCCTAGATAGGCTTGGCTTTTGGTGGTGATATGATAAGCCTAGGATTTGATGGTGATGGAGTTATGATGAGGTAAGAAGCCTAGATAGGCTAGACTTTTGATGATGAGGTTTGAAAAGTCATGATGCATGGATGGGATGAAATTATGAGAGGGTGATAATTAGAAGTGAATTTAATATTCATTTAGATAAAGCCTAGGAACATAGGTTTTTTGGAAGGCTAGGTTTTAAATGCATGTTTCTCGGGTTGGTGCTGTGAAGATGGATGGAGGAAAACAAGTGGTGAAGCCACGTCACCAAAGATCAAATGCAATCCTTTAAAGATCAAGTCACATCAGATGCATAGGAATTTGAAATAGGACTCTACCCAATGATCAAGTCGTGCCAAGCAAGTACATCAGTCCTATAAATAAAGATGCAATGGCAACGGAAGAATGATCTCCAATTCAACACACAAATTGCCCTGCGCAAACCTCTCAAACATCTTGAGATTTTTTTATTTTCTTTTTTCGCTGACACACCTTCAGTTTGGATAAACAGCACTGTAAAGGCAACCGGCGAACATCTTCAATTTGGATAAACAGCACTGTTGCGGTAGAATTAGCCGACCGATGAGCACTTTCAGTTTGGATAAACAGCACTGCTTCGAGGCCGACTGATTATCTATCCAAGTCTCGGTCGAGAAGGATTTTCGAATCTTTATTGGCAGAGGTCATCTCATTAGCCATCGCGGCGAAGTGAGGTGTTACAAGTTACTACAATCAACACATCGAAAGCCAAATTTGATATTGAACTTTGCAGAACTAGCAGCCTTGTCTTCAGGCTTGAGAACCCAAAGGCCGAGATTTATTCCTGCCTTGGCCGCAGTTACAAGATCAAGGAGTCAGTAGCGCGCTCAACACAACATCAACAAATTTTACTCCTCGGCCAACAAGTTGGCATGCCCGGCAACAACTGAAGGACGTAGTTAGCTTATTAGTTACTTGGCCTACGCGCCACGTAGGCTTGGTAGTTCTACGCCCCGCATCAACTGAATGACGTAGTTAGCTTATTAGTTACTCGGCCTGCACACCACGTAGGCTTGGTAGTTTTTAGGGTCAACAGAAACTTACTTCCTTATGCAAGTTCCTACCTTATTTGAATAGCGTGTTTCCAGAATCAATGCCGACGAGTCGACTTCCTCAACTATTACATGATGCCGAAGCTACTTGAGAATTTACACACTCAAGGGGGGAGTGTTATAAACTTCTTATTTAAGTGTGATTGTGTAAATCCTAGATTAGATTTGATTCTAGTTATTCTACCCTATTAGGACTTGTATTCCTTGGAGGAGAAGGATTTGTTCTCTCCCTTATTACTATAAATAAAGGCATTGCGTAGGGGAATAATACATCACCTACACAACCCTACAAACACATCTCTCTCTATATTTTCTTAGTGTTGTCGGCCCTTATCTCCTTGTCAGTTAAATATAGGCCACAACAAAACTATTATTTTGCTTACATTTACACTACCAATTTAATTATTGAGATTTGCTTATGGGTTTCCCTAATAAAAATTAAAAAAAAAAAATGCTTATGAGTGCATCTAGAATTGTTTTTTATTTTTATAAAATATTAGTACATTTATGTGACATCCCACATCGCCCAGGGGAGTGATCCTTAAATGTATATTCTCATCCATACCTAGCACGAGGCATTTTGGGAGCTCACTGGCTTCGGGTTCCATTGGAACTCCGAAGTTAAGCGAGTAGCGCACGAGAGCACTCCCAGGATGGGTGACCAACTGGGAAGTTCTCGTGTGAGTTCCCAGAAACAAAACCGTGAGGGTGTGCCGGGGGCCCAAAGCAGACAATATCGTGCTATGGTGGAGCGGGCCTGGGAGGTGGTCTCGCCCGGGCCGGGATGTGACAATTTGATATCAGAGCCTAACCCTGGTCGCGTGTGTGCCGACGAGGACGTCGGGCCCCTAAGGGGGGTGGATTGTGACATCCCACATCGCCCAGGGGAGTGATCCTTAAATGTATATTCCCATCCCTACCTAGCACGAGGCCTTTTGGGAGCTCACTGGCTTCGGGTTCCATTGGAACTCCGAAGTTAAGCGAGTAGCGCACGAGAGCACTCACAGGATGGGTGACCAACTGGGAAGTTCTCGTGTGAGTTCCCAGAAACAAAACCGTGAGGGTGTGCCGGGGGCCCAAAGCGGACAATATCGTGCTATGGTGGAGCGGGCTCGGGAAGTGGTCTCGTTCGGGGCGGGATGTGACAATTTATATATGGGTACATTTTACATATAACAAATTGGTACATAGAAATAAAAATGTGGGTACATCTCACATACAAAAAATTGGTACATTTTATACAAAAAAAATGGGCACGTTTTATGTAAATTAAATGGGTACATTTTATATAAAAAACAGGAGGTACATTTTATATGTATATAAAAAAACAATGTGTACATTTTAGATTTAAAAAATAAATAAATAGATTTTATATTAAAAAATGGATACATCCTACATAAAATGAATGGATACATTATAAATAAAGTACGGGTACAAATAAAAGGTTAAAAAAGTTATGAGTACAAATAAAAGTTTAAAAAATACGGGCACAAAAAGAAATTAATATATGGGTAAAAATTAAAACTGAAAAGAAAATTAGTACAATTTAAAAAAAAATTGCAAATTAAAAATGGGTACAAACTAAAAATAGAAATATATTATACAAAGTTTAGCTATAAATATAAATATACCAAATGTAATATTCTAACACTCAATGAATATATTTAGAAATACAATTTAATTGAAAATAAATAAATTTAATTATCTTGATATGTAAATATTTTATTATTGAAATAATTAATGACGTTTATTAAAATCTAAGAACCTTGATTAAAAATTAAAACGAAATAAAGTTTTAATCAATGGAGTAGAAAAATAAGAATGAGAACCTAACTTCTTATAATACGAGGGAGACACGTGTGAATTAATTTGATTCTCTATGCATTAGTAAACATACTGTAACTGAAAAGTGAAAACAAGCAGATGAAACTGGAAAAGAATTTTACAAAGTCGAAAGTTCGAAATTAAAAACAAGTGTAAATTAATTTGCGATGAGCACATAAGTGTACAATACATTATTTTACCCAATATTGTGCACTCACTCGTTTTTATGGCCATGAATCTTTGACAGATAATCCTCATAAAGTCTGCTCCTGCTCGGTTTTCGAACGTCTTAAAAATCGTAACATCAACTCCGTGCATTAATGCATATAAACGAACGTACAAACGGGGACCTCCAATAATTTAGGAAATAATCAAAGACCTACCCCAAGAATCACGTGGCATGTTTGGTTATATTTGTTACTCACCAGCCTTCTTAGGTGGATTACCATCCTATTAATTGTCTTTGGATGGAACTGAATTACGAGAATTGTGAAGTAAATAGATCAAAGGAAATGTTTTTGTTCAAGATTCTCAAGTGATGTTGATGTTCATCATCTTATTTATCATCTTTGGATGAGTTTAGATCTCAATATTTATGTAGTGTAAAAGACATAAATTTCAAATTTTAAACTCATCAAATAATAATAAGTATGATGGTGAGAAATACCACCACTTGAAGATGATGAGCAAAAATGCACAATAGATTAAATTATACATATTTACAAAAAAATAGGGAGTTTTAACGAAAAGTCTGGGATACTGTTCATTTTAATGAAAAACCACATTTTAACACTAAAAAGTCAATCATGATACTATTCACTTTACCCTTTATTTTGTCCTTATCGTTAAATCAAAGTTTTCAAGCCCTTTTCATTAGTTTTCCTTAAAAAATATGTTAGGACCCAAAAATGTCACACCAACCCAACCAAGTCTCAAGGCCCAATTGTCATGCAAAGCCTACATTCAAGCTCAAATACATGCCAAGGCATAGGATCGATGAGGAATATATTTACAAACATGTCATGCCACGATGATTAAGCCGGATATTCATGCCATGCTTCCTTTGCCACAATTCATGCTAAGCCCAAGTCACATATTCGGGGCTTGTCAAGTGCATTATGATGTGGATGGTTACGGAAGGTTATCAGGTCTACGTGGAATCGGGGTCATGAAAGACTTTGGGCTGCTTGGGAGCCCAAAGATCCAAGCCCATACCTTTTGTGTTTCACGCAAGCATCATTGAGAAAGAACTAGCCTAGTTTACTTATTTTTCCTAGTAAGCCAACTCCCTTAGTTATGACTAAACTAGATTCTTGCATTAAATGCATGTTAACCTTAACAAGTCAGGCATTTAATGCTGACTTTCCCTTCCCAGCCTGCACAAACAACCAACATGCAAAAGCCATGAGATGCAGAAGTAGCGCTTGTGGAAGGCCACCCTGGGAAAGCTGCGTCTCAGGAAGAAGCAATCTGCAAGTCTAAATGGTGCAACTACCTTACACCAAAAGGGGAATAATAGGAGGCCCTAGGGAGAAATGAGGGGAAGACCAAGCCACAAAGGGAGATTCATTTGAAGCCTAGAGAAGAATCCTTCACTTACATAAAGAGGGGGAAGCCATTACAGAGGGGGACTGGAAGAACAGAGAGAGATAGAGATAACGTAGTGAGAGTTAACCATCAAGGAAGAAGCCCAAAGAGTTCCATTTAGCCCAAAAGAATATTCCAAGCCTCAAGCATCATCATCCATGCAATCTTAGTAACTCCCATAGCCTTCCATCAAACATCTCAACCATTAGAAGCCTTACTATCACCCAGGAAAGCCCAAATCCTGCAGCTAAGAATGTCATGCAACCATGCAAACCCTTTCTCATGTAAACTGATAGTCTTCTAGCTTCTACACCACGCTTCACTTGAGCAAGTCATTATCTTGATCATTCATGCTATCTTCGAACCGTTGATGTTACTGGGGTATTTCTTAAGACAAACTAACTCTTTCGAGATATCCCGGGACTTATTACGAATCCATACCAAAGGAGACAAGAGGACGTTTTTCAAAGCTCAAGTCCACCTCGACTTAAAAGTCCTCCAACAAAATATAGTGACTTATTAGTGATGTTCACCGCTGTGAGAAAAAATGCACGATTTTTTGGAGAGAAATGACATATTTCATTCCTAAAACGGGGCAGCAAACACAAAATTGAATACAAATTAATCACACATCGCATGTCGAGTTGGCTTTTCAAAGAAATTTCTAGTTTCTAGGCTCATTAGGGTTGTGGCTTAAGTTGTGTAGAACTTAAATCCAACAAGGCTAGGCCGGCCATAGGATTGGCCACACAATGGATAGGTTTGACCACCACCTTCAAAGTCTTCATCCCAAAGTAATGCTTTGTAAAGGATTTACTTTTACCCCTTCTCTTTATTCCTTACACTTTATGTTTATACGTCACATGATGCGGAAAAATAAAGATAAAAGAGTATATCTCATTGTAGGAAAAAATCCATCAACGAATGCGTAGATTGGTAGGCTGATGGCATTCTATTTTGTTAATACATCCACTGATGAAGTTCGACCAAAAAACAAATATAAATAAAGAAAAAAAAATCCATCAACGAATGCATAGGTTGGTAGACGCATTGCTATTGCAGTCTCCACGTATTGTAGTTTGCGACCATACACAATATGTAAGTGGAGTTGGTGTCAATGGGTCCAATTGGGTTTTTTCCTTAAAGCATGATAAGGGACGACGTGGACCGCACATGCATCATCGTACCGGCTAGGGAAAAGTTGTGGACCTTAATTTCATGATATGATGAAAGTTTTTTTTTTTTTTTTTTCCTTCAAATATAGAAATAGATTAAAGTCGAATAGAAAGGTTTACATTTTGTGCTAGAATATTAAATAGAAAATCCGGGCCAATACAATCTCATAAAAAAAGTACGTCTCTCCTTAAACACATACTTCGCCACCGAATGAGCAGCACAATTACTCTCCCTAGGCACAAACGCGAACATCACCGATGTCAACCTTCGCTCTAGAATCTCAATGTCACCGAGAATGCATTCAAAGCTGAAATCATGAGACACCTCCTTCTTGAGCATCTGGATGACCACCTTAGCATCCGATTCAATGATATGGTGTAAGTTAGGTGCATGGTTTAATTTTTCATTGACAGTGACACGTGCTACTTTTACCCAGAGATGCAAGTTATTTACGTTCTAATTTTCATGAATGCTGGAAATTTTTCTTGGTAAATTCTTAGAGGGTTATGCGTACAAAAAATTAAAGAATGAATAAAACATTTATGATTTAAATAAAATATTTATGATTTACTATCCCCTTCAAACGATGGAAATTGCAATTGACCATTTACTACAGTTGTGGAAATATGTTGTACCCTTACATGACGGCGTAAGTTCGCATTCCGTCAGTGTCTAAATCTAACTTACTAACGCTCTATTAAGAAAAAAAAAATAATGGAAAGTTAAATGTTCAAAAGAATATAGCTGGATTCATCCTACATAGCTTGAATATAGCAGTGTTGGTTGCTTCGAGTTTTTTGGGTAAAGTACAAAAAACTACCTCAACTATTGGTGTCACAACACTTTCATACCTCATCTTTTAAAATTGACAATGTCATACCTCATCTTACGAATTTGTGCTAATGTTATACTCTTCGTTAACTTGGTGTGAATTTCTCAGTTAAATGCTATGTGGCTTGATCCGGAGCCCATTTTCTATTAAAAATTTATTAAAAACTAAAAAAAATCATTTAATATTTTTTTAAATATTAAAATAATAAAAAAAAGTAAAAAAAAACCAACACTCAATCCTTCCCCTTCCCCCCCCCTTTTCTCTCTTCTCCCCCATCTTCATCTTCTTCCCCCTTCCTACAACTGCAACCCAGAAAAAAAAAAAGAAGGAAAAAAAAAAAAACCAATTTGTCTTCCCGTTCCCCATCCCCTCCCAACCCCCTCTTCTCCCCGCAACCACTCTCCGCACCCAACCTCCCCACCTTCACACCCACCCTCTGCACCCAATTTCGCACCCACTACTTGCAACCCAAAAAAAAATAAAAAACCCAGATCCCATTGAGATGGAATCGGGAAACCTTCGCTAGGCCGATTCCGAAGGTTGAGAACCTGGGTGCGAAGAAAATGGGGGGAATGGGTGTAGAGGGTGGGTGCGCGCGCGGGGGGGGGGGGGGGGTGGGTGGGTTTTCCCTTCTCTCTCTTCTTCTTCTTCTTATGCAGGTTGGGTAAGGGGGGAAGAGGGACGAACGAACTGGGTTTTTTTTTTTGGGTTGCAGGTAGTGAGTGCGAGGGTGGGTGCGGGTTTAGGGAAGATGGGAAGGGGGAAGAAAGGAAGGGGGGTCGGGGAAAATCGCTAGTGGGGGGGGGGGTGGAGAAGATAAATTGGTTTTTTTTTTTTTTTTTTTTCTGGGTTGCAGGAAGGGCGCTGCAAGGGGAAGAAGATGAAGATGGGGGAGAAGAGAGATACCCAGGTGGGGTGGGGGAAAGGGGATATGATTTTTTTTTTTTATAATTTTTTTTATTATTTTAATATTTAAAAATTATTAAATGATTTTTTTTTAGTTTTTAATAATTTTTTAATAGAAAATAGGTCTCGATCAAGCCACGTTAGCATTTAACTGAGAAATAAACGACCACACGAACAGAAGGTATAACATTGACACAAAATCTAAAGATGAGGTATGACATTGTCAATTTTAAAAGATGAGATATGAAAGTGTCATGACACCAATAGTTAAGGTAGCTTTTTGTACTTTACCCAAAATTCAAATATTCAAGCTATGGAATATGGATGGATTTGATCTACAAGTTTCATACTTCTCGATACATTCCACGATGCTACTCAACATTCCAGACTAGGTACTAAAATTTGAAAACTAGTGCCAAGTACAACAAATCGTCCCAACTGATACCTAAGCTTTACATCCCTAATCTGAGAAGCAAACTTTAACCACTTCCGTTGTGCGCGGCCTAAGTCACGGGAGCCAAAGCTAGCTTCTCAAAATCACTCCGAGAGCTCTGAATGCCTTCATTCATGGAATCCATATGCATTTTCAATCTAGCAATCTCATGGTCTTTGGCCTCCATTTCCGACTTCATTGATGCATGTTTATCCTGCAACTCGATTATTTTCTTCGCAATATGCTCAGCGTCTTCGACAAGTTTGGTCTTCTCATGAGAATGCTCCATGATCTTGTGTTCAGCGTCTTTTGACTCAACCTGAAACCGTCCGTGCCTGTCTTTAACAGACAGCAGATCATTCACCCGCCCACGTAGAACTGTAACATTAAACCCATACTTCTCCAAGTCAAGAAGACTCTCCAAAATGCTACCCAAAACATTTCGATGATCGTCGAACCGCAGCCTGGATATTTTATCCGCCAGACTGGAAAAGGTTATCATGTTTCCAATTGCTGAACCCTCGCGGTACTCCTCTTTGCATTCAATCAAAGGCCGGAAATGAGGATTTTGGGGAAACTTTTTGAACACTTCCAATGTTTCAATAGTCTTCCACACAGGGGAGCTCTTAACAAATGGAAACTCTTGCTTCTCCTCTGTCCCATTGCCACTGACTGCAGCAACTGCAGGAGATTCCGTTGCTAACTCGACTCGTCCTTTTCTATCACTATGCTGGTCGACATTCATATCAAGGGATGGTCCTAGAAAAGAAAAACATATATAGTCAAACTAATTGCTACAACAGAAGAATAAATTAATATATGAAGCAACTTACTTGATTCACCCACGCTCGCAGAATGCTGCATCCCTCCAAACCACATGGATAGAGGTCTGTCATCATCATCTGCATTCTCGGATGCTATCAATGAAGCTTCATTTATCATGCACCTTCCAGGAAGTTCAGCCGTTTTTCTTTTAGAGGCATCTTGTGCATCTAAACAAATTCCAGAAAGCGTTGCAGTTCAAGGGGGGGAAAACCAAGGTCAATAGAATAATAAGAAATATTTTGGCTCTAATTCTCACTGACAAAGTTGTTATACAGCAAATAGAAAAATGTTTAGCTACACTACCTTGTTGACATTAAATTGTGTGCAAATGTGAAAATAGCTAATTCTTTTCTAAGTCTCGAATTTCCAGAAATGCTTTTCAAGTTCTGGTTTGCTTCATGTCATTCCTTAATGCTTTTCAAGTTCCTTACCCAAAACTTATACAACATACTCAGTTTATCCTTTATACTGAAGAGTGATTGTGCTTCTTATATGTTGTTTTTCATTTAAACTTTGTTGTTTTCTTCAACGAAAAAGTTGAGAAATTCCTCACTGATAGGCTGAAAATGAAATCAAGTTGCACAATCTCAAACCTGTAGGATCCGTCCCTCTCAGCACACACAAAGCAGCTTCCTCAGGCATCTGATCATTCGCAACATTTTTGCCGGCGACATTTCCTGAAATATTCTGCCCCTTCACTGCAGTTCAAAACCATGGTTAGTTACCCGAGAATTCATCGGTCAAGGTAACAACTTTTTTCTTTAGGGATAAGCTGGCCTATAGGTTTACTAATAGCTCCACATATGTTCCATCTCATTTCAACTTGAACAATGTTATCCTTATGTATTTCCCCACTTGTAGCATGGCAGTATAAGGAGGATACCACTGGTTCAACTCATATTTGAGTAGTCATTATATCGCAACTTGGTATTTCTATCATTTGTGAAAATAAATAAATACAAATAACTGTCCAAAATTGCCCTGCAATTGTCCATCCATCCTCTTCCAACAACTTAATAGGATGTTAGACAAGCATCTGCATGATTCCAATACAATATCAGGTTCACATGGGATCGCATTTTCACCCAAATCATTCTTTCCCTAATTGCAAAATGTAGGATTAACATTCAAATTTTAACTAGATGGACCAAATTGACACAAATATGATAATTAAATGGTTGACATTGTTCAAATTAAAACCAAGGGGACCCAACTGAAATACATTGAAAAGCAAGGGCTCAAAATGGACTTTGACCAAATCCAGAATATCAGACAAAGAATTTAGTTATAAGGAATTTTTACCTCCTTCTGAAGCTCGTGATCTTATGACCACCAACTTTCGAGGCCTGCCTCTCTTCCTTTTATGACTGCTTCCTCCAGCTGGTTGCTGCTTAAATTCCTGCTCAAATACAGACAAACACCCATAGGCAATACCATTGTGCGGAAAAACAAAAAGTACACAAAAGATAACTTTTCACTGAGGACCTCTCACTCCATGTCCATGATTATACCATGTCTGGAAAAGTAACCAGGCTACGGAGCAGGTTAGCCAAAATTGAATCACTGCCAAGTTCAGCTGACATAACCTGGGTGTTAATAGCTTATTTTAGAGAATATCCAAAGTTGCCATTGTTGATAGCTAAAGTCCCTAATGTCTTACGTTCCTCACTTGTCATAATTGAATGAAATATTAGATAAATAATTAAATAGAAACTTCATTCCTATGAAACTAGTTTTTTTTTTTTCACTTGACTTATATCCTTTTCTCTTTAGTGATTTGTGATTTGACTCATCAAATTAAAAACTACTCACTACTCCTAAACCTTCTTTTGACTAACTGTGTCAATTTTTTGTGTATTGCCTACCATGCTTTTTTCTTTTGCAGGATCATTTGCACTCTTCCTCTGATCTTTCACTTGCAACTCTTGATCAGGTAGCTGAGCCGGTATTTCAGCCAGTGAACCCTCCTTGCCCTTAGTTGTTGACATAATAGTTTGAGGCCCTTCAGCTTCTTTAATATTACCCTCCTTCTGAACATTTTGTCCAGCCAAAGGAACACTTGCAGACTCTTCCTTACCTGCAAATAATCCATAACCAAATTACTCTCAAATAGGAAACTAAATCAGTGCAGGGTCTACTGATGAACATATATCCCCTTTTCTCTCTTTTGGCTAGGCAGTGCACAGATATACCCTGAAAATTATGAAGGACCAGGATGTCTTTCAAATAAGAAGCCTAACCAGTGTGCATGGTCTACTGATGAACATATATACCCTTTTTTCCCTCTTTTACCTGCGTCTGGGGTCAATCGACTTCCAGCATGAGATTTTGTGCGCCTTCCTTTACTTGCTACGGGATGAATCCACTGGCTATTCACTTCACCGTCATTCTCTTGCTTAGTCTTCTACACATAAAGAATATGTTGATCTTAATTCATAAACACTGGTTCCTGGGAAAACAAAACCGAAATGGTGACTTTCATCATTGCCCATCAAGGAAGGGGAAGAAAGACAACATTCCGTCACATGTAGTTTACTCAGGATCCTTTTTTGTTCCTTTCTATTTCATGTTTTAAGACATAGCATTGCTACTAGTCACAGTAATCAATCATTTAGGCCCAAGAAAAATGTGTGTGCATGTGCGCATCCTCTGTGTGTGTCACCGATTTCATGGAATCCACAAACATCATGTCATGAATGGCAAGTTGCATCACATGAATGATACAATCAAATAAAGGTTAAGAAAAGACATTCAACTCACGACATTATTTTTCCCAAGCACGCTCTCTGTTTTAAAAAACTGATGGCGTACAACAGGTTTCCTTGTGCGTCTTGTTCCCTTAACTCCTGTGCTCAGTTGAGGTAATTCCTGAGGCATTTCTTTATTGTCGGGCATTTTGCTCAATTGATGTGCTGTAGCGGATACTGTGGGCTCAGCAGCTTTGTCGTCCTTTAACTTTTTAACTGGACGCGAGTCTGTAGCACTACCATTACGAGCTAACATCTTTTTGCCCTTGATGCTTAGTGGATAACTTGGCTGCTCTGTTAAATTCTTCCCTGTATTGGTTGATTCAGGATTCTCCTCTCCAACACTCGAATATTCTAGTTGAGTAGCCACTTGAAGATTGTTAGGATCTTTTTGAGCAGGCAACTCATGCTCTAATTCTTGTGGAGTATCTGAAGCAGCCAATACATCCTGGAACGAAATTAAATTGATTATTTACCAACAAATAAATCTAATCCCTGAAAGACACTGGCTAAACTTCAACTAAATCAAGAACTAAGTATTTTGCTTTGGCATACTTCATGACCATTAACCAAAACACAAGTGATTACTGTACATTAGGTCGTATTCTACAGGAGGCATCATTGCATATATAAAAATGTAGTAAGGCTCTTTTTTCCATTGTATGCAGAGTGATTTCTCCCAAAGTACTACAAAACAATATTGAACCTTTCCTTAATTGAGATATCAATAAACCCCCCCTCTCTTCTCTTCTCTTTTCCACACAGAAACATTAAATAGAAAAGGGATTATAAGTTCAATGCTCCAACCTATTGTCATCTTATCTCGGAGAAGCTAGTTCCCTAACCTTAATCCTATGCTTAAAATGACGTTGCACATCCTCTCAGCCAGAACATTGGATGGAAACAACACCAGCCCACCTAGAAAAATCACATAAGTGGGAGGGCAAACATGCTGAAAATCTACAGCATCTTTCTGAACCCTAGCATCTGAACTATCATAGTTCACCAGAGAGGTATTATCCTCATTTTCTTTTACAACAATTGCAGGGAACCAAGCATCAACTAAATTTTCCAGAAAATTAATCGATAACACATTTTAATTCTTAGCTGCAAGTGATAAATTCACGAACACACGAAGCCTATGAAACCCACAAACAACTGCATTTTGTCATTAACTGAGTTCAGAAACCTATCAAAAGAACCCACTAGAAACAAGAAAGGGGGAAGAGCGTAGCAGTTACTTCCCTTCAGATAATTTCATTGCATAGACCCATAAGTGTCGAACACATAAGCGTCGAATGAATTGATCAAATTCCAAAACAAAGCAAGACTACCGATCTCATTTACGAATATCTTCAGACTTTTACATGCATGAGTACAACAACGTTAGCATCCAAGAGAAACAGAAAAAAAAAACCATACTAATGCACCAAAATTATGGAAACGAAAAGAAAGAAACGGCAGATTATCTTTAAAAGGAAAGAAAGAATTAGCAATTACCTGCTTGTTGGTCCGAACCCATTCGCCATTAACCCAATCCTGATGCAATCTGAGACGTTCTTTCTGAAATTCGATCAAATCCGGGGGGTTCGTGAAGACAACGCGGTACTTGGAATTGCTGTCAAGAGCCTCCCCTACGACCCCAGTCCACCACCCATCTCTGTAATCCGCATCCACAACATCTCCCACATAGAAATTCCGGTCGGCGAGCTGCGGCGGCGTCGGCCTCAGGTTCACCGAATCGACGTACTCCTTGAGCTGCTTAGACCCATCTTCCGTGACCAAGTTCTTGTACTCGACCAAGGCCCTCTTCCTCTTCTTTGAGGAGGAATTTGTGGGGCTTGTGACAATGGTGGCTCTGAACCAGGCGCCTTTGAACCCTTCCTCGTCGCTCTTCACTTCTACTTCTGTGCCCACGCTGAACAATTGGAGCTGCTCTTCTTCTTTGACCTCCGTCTCCGTGCCCGCCATTTTTGTTGGATGGCAAAAACCCTAAAGTAGGCCTCTTCTGGGTACTTTGGGTACTATAGGCTATACTTTCTTTGCCAATCTTAGATGGTCAAACCTGTCACTATGACATCTAAACACTGTTACCACTATTTACCGCAGCTATTTTTTAATAAGCCTGGCACTGTCACTGATTACGAGAGGAGACGGTGCACAAATTCCAGGTTCATTTCTCTCATCGGGATTCTTTTTACCTCAAAGGAAAATGCCAAATAGAGTCTACGAACTTTTCTGATTTGGGAATCCGATTCCAGTTTCAATCGCAATGTGCATGTATGTTGCGTGATAAGTTTTATGTGCATTTCGGATAGATTTACCGTTGATGCGTGAGCGAAATTTCATAAATTTATTTAAGTTTCAACCGTTACATGCATGTATGACAAGTGGTTATTATCATATTCATTAAGATTAAACGTTACTTCTTTTCGTGTGAGTGAAATCTCAAAAATTTCTCCTTTAAGAATCTAACTAAAACAACTTAGAAGACTAAATTATGGTATCTCAAAAATTTCTCCTTTAAGAATCTAACTAAAACAACTTAGAAGACTAGGGCACCCAACTTCAGGTTTCTCAACACCCATTTTTCTTTGGCTTACAAATGTGATTATCTCTATATTGTGGTCTGCTAGTTATTCCACGTCATTTAGGCTCCAATTTTTTTTTTTTAAATCTATTGAGTTTCTCTGAAAAAAAATATATCACTTAGTACTACGGTCTAGTAGTATTTATCTTTACTTGTAAGTGAGAGATTTTAGGTTCAATTCTTCTCAAAGACGAATTTAAACCACATTATTACTATCTCATTGTTAGGCTTACCCTATCCCGTTCGGCCGTTTTCCTCAATAAAGATAATATCGTTTGTTTAAAAAAAAAAAAAAAAAAAAAAAAAAAAAGTTGCCCTAAAAAATAATAATTACATGATTGAATTCTAAATCACAAGAAAAGTGTTATTCATAGATTCATTTTTACCTTTTACAAAACTTTATTAACTTTTAGTCATTGATCTTCTTCAGCTTATTCGATCTGACGGCTAAAAATTAGAAAATATGTATGACAGTAAAAATAAATGTATGAATAGCACTACCCAACTTGCAATTACTACGCATTATGCATAATGCATACATGTTTCAAGGTATTATACCTCTGATTTGGGGCCTTGTGCTCAAACTCTTCCAAAACTTCGAATCAACCCTCCAACTGTTGTGAAACTGATTTTCATTTCTTACAGAAATAGATTACAATTGTGTTACTTATATACATCATTTCCTACTCACACATAACTATATTCTTCTAACTAACTTGCCACCTGTCATAATACTCTCAACTAATTATTACAGCCATGCACAGCACACATTACCTATTTCTAGGGTTTATTACAAACTGAATCTTTATTACTACAGTCCTTAACATCCCCCCGCAAACTGAAGCGAGGAGTTCGGAGAGACAGTTTGGATCGTAAAGCCAGAAACCTGTCCTTGGAGAGAGATTTGGTGCAAATGTCAGCTAGTTGATCGTGAGTGTGAACAAAGTGAACTGTAATAGCGCGCGATAACACCTTTTCGTGAATGTAATGATAGTCGAGTTCAACATGTTTTGTGCGTGCATGGAACAAAGGATTCTTAGCAAGCGAGATGGCTGATTGATTGTCACACCAAAGCTGCGGAGTGGAAGGAAGAGCAAACCCGATATCAGTAAGGAGTTGACAAATCCAAGTAATCTCGGCGGCAGTATTGGCGAGAGATCGATATTCGGCCTCTGTTGAGGATCGAGCAACAGTGGGTTGCTTCTTAGCACTCCAACTAATGATGGATGAGCCTAAGAATATACAGTAGCCACCCGTTGATCGGCGATCAATCGTACAACCAGCCCAGTCCGCATCAGAGAAAGATGTCAGACACGGTGCAGAAGGGGATTTGGTGAACCAGAGACCAAGCTCAATGGTACCCTTTAGATATCGCAGAATCCGTTTGACAGCAAGAAGATGAGATTGGCGAGGACTGTGCATGAACTGACAGACAAGGTTGACAGCAAATGAGAGGTCAGGTCGAGTCCATGTGAGATATTGGAGAGCACCTACGATGGATCGATATTCTGCAGGATTGGCAAGAAGGGGAGAGGAATGGTCCAGCTTTACAGTGCTGAGAGGAGTGACACAGGGTTTGGAGCCATGCATGTTAGCTTTCTTGAGAAGATCAAGAATATATTTTGTTTGCGTAATGAAGATGCCTGTAGAGGATCGATGAACCTCAATACCCAGAAAGTAGTGAAGGGTACCAAGATCTTTGATGGGAAATAGGGAGCTGAGCTGAGATATAACATGTTGGCAGGCTGAGGTGGATGGCCCAGTGACGATAATATCATCGACGTAGACTAACACAAAGACCAGTGGATCCTTTTTGACAAACAGGGAATGGTCGGATTGAGAGCCAGCAAAACCAAGGGTTCGTAAAGCAGCATGGAGTTTCTCATACCAGGCGCGAGGGGCCTGTTTAAGGCCGTATAAGGACTTGTGCAGGTGACACACGTGATTGGGATGAGTAATGTCCTAAAAACCAGGAGGTTGTTGCATATACACAGATTCGGATAAGGTGCCATGGAGGAATGCATTGCTGACATCAAGTTGATTGAGAGGCCAGTTGAACTAAGCAGCAATGGTGAGTAGGATGCGAATAGTCACAGGCTTGGCTACGAGACTAAAAGTCTCAGTATAGTCCAGTCCTTCCTGTTGATGAAATCCTTTAGCGACTAGTCGAGCCTTGTATCTATCAATGGTACCATCAGGTTTTCGTTTGATTCTTAAAACCCACTTACACCCCACGATGTTTTGGTGGCCGGTTGGAGGAATGAGGGACCAAGTGCCAGTTTGTTGTAAAGCAGTAAACTCGTCCTGCATGGCTTGAATCCAATGAGGATATTTGGAAGCCTGAAGATAGGTGGTAGGGACAAAGTCAAGAGAAAGATGTGAAGGGAGAGGGTGTTTAGTGGCAGAAAATGCTCTTGGTTTGTGAATACCGGATTTGGCCCGGGTCTGCATGGGATGAGTATTAGTTGGGACTACACATGATGGATGAGAAGATAAGGACGATGGAGAAGAGACAGGAAATGGTGGAGATGGGTTAGAAGGAGGTGAAGATGGCCATGTTTGTGGAAGGGAAGGATTGATGATGGGTTGAGTGAAGGTAAGGTGAGTAGGTATGGTGCTGGAAGATAGGGAAGTTGTGGATAGAGGGGAACACGGAGAGGCAGCAAGGTTGTGAAAAGGGAAGCTATCCTCATCAAAGATAACACTTCTGGAAAATATACAACTTGTTGGTGGTAGGATCGAGACATTTGTAACCTCGATGATTGAGACTGTAGCCAAGAAACACACACTGCTTGCTTTTGGGATCCATCTTAGAAGAAGAATAAGGTTGCAACCATGGGAAGCAACTGCACCCAAAAACCTTGAGCGTAGTATAAGTTGGTGCTTTTCGAAACAAACGTTCCAACGGAGATGGTCTAGAGGCAGTTGGCAACCTGTTTATGAGATACACAGCAGTGGAAAAGGCATGATCCCAATAACCATGAGGGACCTGGGAGACAGTTAATAATGTCCGAGCAGTTTCAACGATGTGTATGTGCTTACGCTCAGCACAACCATTTTGTTGGGGAGTGTGAGGGCAGCTAAGCTGATGATGAATACCATGTGTGACTAGAAAATTGGAGAATGCAGTGCTAAGATACTCCCCACCAGAGTCTGATCTGAGAGCAACAATTTTAGTGTGCAGCAAGGTCTCAACAAGAGTTTTGAACTTGACAAAGGTAGAAAACACATCTGATTTGCATTGCAAATGATAGAGCCAACAGTATTTAGTAAAATCATCGACGAAGATGACATAATATCTGTGTTGAGTAAAAGAAGTAGTAGACACTGGCCCCCAAACATCTGTATGAAGGAGTTCTAATGGCTTACTTGTGTGGCACGGTACAGAGGTAAATGGTAATCTAGAGTTCTTACTTAAAGCACAACCATTACAAAAGGAATTAGTTGAACCACTAGATACAGAAATACAAGATTTGGCAGCCAACTTATTTAGTGTCTTTAGTGAAGGATGGCCAAGCCTATGGTGCCATAGAGTCCGAGAAGCATGAGTTGATGCAGCAAACACATTGTGAGAGTTGAGTGCTGAACTGGAAGGTTGGGATTGCAATGAATAAAAGCCATCTTTTACAGGACCTTTAAAGAGCATCCTCCCCGAAGAAATATCCTTCACAATGAAGTGAAAAGGATAAAGATGCATAGAACACCAATTGTCAACAAGAAACTGATTTGCAGAAAGTAGATGTTGTTTCAAATCAGGTATATGCAACACATTTCGAAGCTGAAAGTGATGATTAGGAGTACGTAATGTAGAGGAACCAGAATGGAGAATAGGCAAACCTTTGCCGTCTCCAATGTAGACCTGCTCAGGACCGGAGTAGGGCGCAGGGTTCTGGAGATTGGTGTAGGAATTTGTCATATGAGTACTGGCGCCAGAATCAATAAGCCAGTTAGGTTGAGAGGACTGAGCATGTGCAGCCATAGCAGAAGGAGGGGAAGCACTGGAGTAGTGTGGATTCATGCGCTGAGGGCAGGCGAGAGCATCATGCTCAAATTGTCGACAGATTTGACAAGGATTCTTTCGGCCAGACGAGGTAAAATTGCTTCGACCACCACGAGTGTAACGCTGAGAGTTATTACGAGAATAATTTGGACGAAAGTTATTTGATCTGAAGTTACCTCGACCTTGACCATATTTTGAAGATGAGAAGTGTCGGCCTTGAGAGAAATGGGGATCACCGCCACGACCTTGAGCAACAAAGGCTTGAGAGGTTGGAGTAGGAAGAATTCCGGCAGTGGAATTATAGGCCTGAATTTGCACAGGAGGAGAAGTTTTCTTCCGATTTGCTAACTGTATCTCCTTACTGAGAAGAAGACCGTGCAATTCATCAATTGTAGTGGAGCCAAGCCGAAACTGGATCGCATCAACGAATGAGTCATAATCTGGTGGTAATCCATGGAGTGTAACAGAAATGAGCTCAGAATCTTCAACCAGAGCTCCGGCACTAGCAAGCGCATCTGCGATCGCTTCAATTTGTTGAAGATACTGAGCAGCGGTGGAATCGCCTTTCGAGAGGCAACGAAGACGTGATCGAAGCTCATGGATGTGCGATTGAGAAGCTGCAGCGAGTCTTGACTCCAACTTAGCCCAAAGTTCTCTGGAGTTCGTAACTCCAACAGTGTAGGGAATGATCGATTCAGATAGGGTGGAATTGATCCAGATGAGGATGTTCTGATCGTTTTCAAACCAAGAAACATATGCCGGATTGAGAACCGAATGTCCAGCAGCATCGGAGAGGAACTGTGATGGAGGAGGCACAGATCCATCAAGAATTCCGGTGAGGTTGTAGCGACGGAAGATCGGAGCAAAGAGCGCACTCCAAGTGAGATAGTTGGTGGTGGTTAGCTTGATCGGCACCATAGATCCGATATTCTGAATTGTAATTGAAGGCGTAGAGCTTGTTCCTGAGCTAGGATCAGAAATTGGAGGATTGACCGGTGTTGCCGTTTCAGAAGAGGGAGAAGCCGAGGTCGCAATGGAAGAAAGATGAAGAAAGCTTAGCGAAGAAGCTCAAAGAGAAAGAGGAAAGCTTAGGGAGGAAGAAATCTCAGCGAAAAAAAAGGAGAGGGAGCGGGAATCAGGATGAAGTCGTTAGACAGAAGGCTCTGGATACCATGTTGTGAAACTGATTTTCATTTCTTACAGAAATAGATTACAATTGTGTTACTTATATACATCCTTTTATTACTCACACATAACTATATTCTTCTAACTAACTTGCTACCTGTCATAATACTCTCAACTAATTATTACAGCCATGCACAGCACACATTACCTATTTCTAGGGTTTATTACAAACTGAATCTTTATTACTACAGTCCTTAACACCAACCACTCACACCCGTCACAGCCATCCACTCTACATTTGGTGGATCTTATCTCAACACTAGTTTGCTGCTTTATTTGTGCTTCCCTCCAATCGAAGACAACTATATGTTTTCACCCTACCAAGGTCTAGATCTCTTTGAATAGGTGTTTACACCACATGACCTTTGTTGTTACTACTTGGTTCCGGGCATTCACATGCCTATTGTGTGTTTGTTTTCGACTGAGGACTGGGACTGTGAAGATTACTCTCTAAAACTCTAAATTCACAACTTTATTTTTTGAAACTCAAAATTCACTCAACATTATCTTTTTTGTATTAATTATGTTTAAAAGCTGTCAAAAATGCGTATGTGGTCTAAAAAATAAATATGTGGCATAACATTAAGGGTTGGTTTGATATTGTTGTGCTTTGAAAAAAAATTGTTTCTGCTGTGCTGTGAAAATAAGCAGCTGTGAAATAAAGTAGCAGAGTATTTGGTAAACTTTTTTGTAAAAGTGCTTTTGAAAAAAAAAAAGCAGTATTATAATGTTTGATAAACTTTTATGTAAAACAGATGTGAAAAAAAACTTGTTTTTCAAAGTTGGGTTTTGCAGCTTTGTGTTTTTGGCTTTTTTTTCACCAAAAATTGTGAAAAAAAGCTGAAGCTGAATATTTACCAAACATAAAAAAGCTCCCAACTTTTTTTTGATAGCCACTTTTTTCAAAATCACCTCATTACCAAACTAGGGCTAAGTCAATATAATAAAAGGAAAACTAATGAAAAGGGCTTGAAAACTTTAAGTTTTAACAATAAGGACAAAATAAGGGGTAAAATGAATAGTACCAGGTTTGACATTTTAGTGTAAAAATATGATTTTTCGTTAAAATGAACAGTACTGTGAATTTTTCGTTAAAACCCCTTGTAATAAAAGCTAAAAATGAAGTCTATATACAGAAAAAAAAAAAAGCCAATTAGAACACATGGTTTGGGCATGCGTGCACATCGACAACATATTCCACTATATTAATGTAATATTCTTATATTATCAATATATATTAAGATAGTAAAAATACGTGGTTAATATATTATTAATACGAGTCATTCACAACCCATTCGCACAACAACAGCGGGTATCCGCGTAGAGAATTTCTGATGGCCGTGATTACAATCTAGCAAATAAGTGGAAAGCCCACTTATTATATTAGTGGATGTACTAGTTTCTTTAGGCCCAAGTATTACTACGTGTATTCCTTATGTATTTGCGTAGTTATCAGCTGGCCTGTATTGTACTAATCCCTTTGCTTCCCCCTCTGCTTGTTCTGCTCGAAAAACCCCGAACCTGAAAATTCAAACCAAAACTCAGTTTCCACAGGGCAAATGGCTCTGGCGATTTCCCATGCTTTTCTCTACCCCAAATTGCAATTTTCCCAAAGGAATTTCCGCCCTAATGTCCCGGAGTTGAGGCTGCTACCCTCTTTCGTCAGGTAATTCACTCACTCTGTTTGGTTGGCGAGAAAATTGAGAATAGGGTTTTGTTCTGTGGAAAGTTTCGTGTTCGTGATACGAATGCTGGGTCTTTGTATTTTTTTGTTTTGTTTTGCAAATATTGTTATAATTATTTATGCTTGAAAATGTATAGATATAGCAACAGGGTGTTAAACTTATCATGTTTCTAGAACAATTCCACAGAATACAAGGGTAATTTGTGCGGCTGCGTCTGCGGCGGGAAGTTCTAATCCGGACGGTGATTTGAATCCATATGAGGTAATTTCAGCTTGTAAATTATGGACCTTTGAAATTAATGTTGCAGCAAGTGGCTGACTGAATAGTTGGGTACTTGTTTCTACTTCTCTGTTTATTTGTAATTTACTAATTCTCGTTTATCTCACAGGTTCTCGGTGTGAGCCCAATTGAGGGATTTGACATGATCAAGGCAGCGTATACAAAAAAACACAAGGAGGCCGTGAGGAGCGGTGATGAAGCAACTGCTGCTAGAGTACGCTTCAAAACTCTCTTTGTGCTCTTTTAAATATTTGGTTGAAACGAGCTTGTGAACAATATTCTTATAACTACGTAATCATTTATGTAGCTGGAGAAAGCATATGACAAAGTCATGATGGCACAGCTAACTAATAGGAAGAAAGGTGTAACCTTTGGTTCCTTCAAGGTACATGCAAGTGATACTTTTATATATTGTTCTTATAAGAGTCTGCTGGGTGGACTTTATTCGTCAAAAGAGAAAGAAAGTGGAAGTTGAAAAATGATGTCATGTGGTTTTTTTTATGCATGAATTATTCTAATTGTTGTCGTATTCTATAGCGTTGTGGTGTATAAGCTTTATACAGTACTATGGAGGAATAACTACCAACTTGTAACAACTTGTCTAACAACTTGGAGAATCTATGGAGGATTTACTCTGGATGTGTTATGCTTCCAGGGATAACACTTTTTAAGGGAGCTGCATATAGGAATAACGAGGAACCTGAATCTTGAAGAGATGCCAAATACCAAGCACAAATATTGTTTTAGAGATAATTAAAGTAGTGGAATGGAAAGAAACATGGGCATCTTTATAATTTGCGGAAGCATGTACTGTATACCTCTTAATCTGATTTGGGTTTAGATAGAATTGATTGATATCATCATTGTTAGTTGTTACTCGTAAGATCAAAGTTAGGAATGAATATTTGTCATGTCATAGTACAACAGTCAAGAATCTAGTCTACGAATTTTTCATTGAAAACTGCTATAAGAACTCATATTTTTTGCTTCTTTCAGGTATCACCTGTTGTGTAAATTAGCACATTTGAATATGTTCCAATTTGGGTGCTTTGTGTAAATGGCCCTTAAAGTTGTTTTTACATACTTCTAGATTTTGTCTTTGTGATAATTGGAATTTCAGATTGATTAGTTATCTGCCGTAACCTGTCAAAAAAGCTGATTATCATCCTTTCTTTTTACCTCATTGTACTATTCCTCTTTTTTTTCTTTTTTTTTTTTCTTTTTTTGACTTGCAGGTTTCAAAGGACATCAAATATGCTGATAAGCAACCAATTGTACCATGGGGGCCTAGGTTTGTCTACGCATCATGTGACTACTACTGATAAGTAGCATAGGAAAATAGTGCTGCTGAGAAGATGTATATTAGTGGCTGCTGATTTTGATACTTTTTAAAGCATGTGATATTTTTATATGAAGAATATGAGTAGGTTGGATTACCTTAATAGTTGTGGAAAAATTATTGCTTACCCATGCCTACTTCGCTAGAGGCTGGTACTTTAGCATTGCAGATTTTACTCTTTGCTTCATTTAATAAATTGCATGCTTAAAAACATGAACTTCTTATGAGCCCTCAATATGGAAAATGATACAAATATTCATAAATATTTTTTTTTTTTTCATTCTGATTTGGAATTATTTGGAAACGTGATAGTGCATGCGGTTTATCAATTAAAACCTGAAACCAGCTCTCGTTTCTTTCCTCCACGTTTGATATGTTGGGTATTTTCAGAGGATATGTGTAGTCTAGGTGGTGGCACTTTATGCTCTAATCTTTTGACTTCTATTTGCTTACAGGTTCACCAAGTCTACAGTACAAGATATGCGCATCAACCTGGCAATATCTGCTGTATTTGTAAGTTCTAGGGAATGATCGATTATATATGATTCTATATTCTTTATCGTTTTGGAAAATATTCTTTGGTGCATGATGTTGACTATGGAACAACTCTTGAAGGATGCTTGGCAATTAGCTAGCCCAACTTATATATTTCATAACTTAACCCTCATGGGTTCTTTTCGTTATTTTGCTTTATTCTATGTGAGTTTTTCTTACCCTTACCTTTTCCCCATCTATTTGCAGGTAGCTTGGCTTCTTATCAAGCGGAATGCTGAATATAAACCCTTGCAATTTTTAACTTTTGCTTTTGTTTATCGGATTTTTGAGAAGTTGAAATCCTTTGAACCGCCTGTATCTCCAACATATACAGTGAGTCATGTTGCTCAATAGATTGCATGTCCTCATTTTTACTTTTTGAAACTGTATGTAGAAACTTATGATAAGCTGCTTTTTCGACCTAATTATTCTATTGATGCAGGAAGATGGTGAGGATGCAGGGAGGGGACTGCGAATGGGAAAACGACTGCTCCGTTCACTTGCACTAGTGTTTGGCTGTATTGCGATTGCTTCTGTGGTATATTATGTTGCTTGAATTCTTGGTGCACTAGTGTTTGACAGGGAGGGGGTATAAGTGGGGGGATTTCAGTTCTGTTCTGATTGTCTATTTTAATTCTGATTTCTATATCTGGTTATCTTATAATTTAGTTCCACTCCTTTATGTTCATTCCACGAAAGTCTCGGTTCACTTCTTGCAGGGATACACTTGTGTACTGAATTTGATCGAGTATATGGGTAGCTACATTCCTGCTGCTCTTTACAATAACCAGGTATTGGCTGGTAATATCTTTGCTTTTATTTGAAACTTTGTTCTACACTAAAAGAATGTAATTCTAGCCATTGCAATTTTGGTCAGGACTCAGAGAGAAATTCGTATGTGTTTTTTTTCATCAATTCCCCCAAAATCCGAAGTCAAATTGTTGACTTCTAGTAAGTTATCAGATTTTTCGAAGCTTTAAACATCCTTTCGGAGTGAGATTTTAAATTAAATTGGGGTAAAGTTATACTTATTTTGTTAAAACACGTTTCACAAGCACACGGAACTAGAGTTGACAAGGTCACAGGGTAAATATGATGTCGATGGCCTGAGGTAGAGCACTCAATGGGCAAGGGTGGCCCTTTTTTTGGGGAAATTACGATGAAGCACGGGATTATCCATACTTTTTATATTGATCAACGACCTTCCTAAAGATCTCTTTTTTATAGTCTATTGATTAGTATTTGAGTATTTATATGTAAAAGCTAGTTTGTTACGTCTATATAGTTTTGAGCATTATTTCAGCAATTAAGCACTTCTGTAGACAAACGATGTGAAATGTTGGCGAGTAAAGTAATTAACTCAGTGGTCCATGTTCTGCCTGACAGATTGTGTAATACTTAGTCGTTGCCATTGTGAAAATAATATCTCTGTTCGTGTAGGAATTGATAATCACTTCATCAACCGCGTTCATGCTCTACATTATGGCATCGTATTATAGGTGATGAAATATGTTTGTGAATCGGGGGGATATCGACATGGCAGGAAGCTATCTCATGAGATGCTATTCTCCTTTGTAACGTAGCTGTGAATTTTGTTTGAACATGAGAAATGAGTCTTGTAACTTGGAATTTTGACAGGAAAGTAATTCGAAGTTAAATTTTATCTCGTGTAAATACTTTCTAATTGGTATTGGTTGGGTTTGAGTTGTTTAGTTACTGATGTAGCAGAATCTCCCAAGGTTTTCGCATTTATCAATCTGACTCGAGTTTCATAGCTCCGGAAGTTTCATACGCGATTATGGTTAAAAGTCGCAGATGAGTGGAGTCTCCTAAGTTTTTCTCATTGCAGGTATGACTCCGAGTTTCAATTGCAGTATGTTTGTAGCATGTATGTAAAGTGAGCAGTTTCATATGCACTTATGCGTAATATGCATTCTTTGTTGAATAACGGGGAAATCAAAATCAATGCCCGCTTTTTAACAGGGAAGTATTCAAGTAGCAGTTGCCTTTAACCTAATTAAATCGTAATGTATTAATGTGGTGCATTTTTTTGTCATCACTAGGTTTTACTAGACTGAACTACATGTCAACGTTGTGTTTGTTATCTGCAGAGACTAAATAGGGTTACGAGAGACTCGTCTCAACTAAATGCCCCTCCCCTCCCTCTTTGCCCGGGGGGGGGGGGAGGGTTATTAATTAAGGGTGCATTTGTTTATCATCATTAGGTTTTACTAGAACTAAATTAAATGTTAATGTAATTCTGTGTTTGTTATCTGTAAAAACTAAGTTAAATATGATTACGAGAGGCTCACCTCAACTAAATGGCTCGCTAAGCAATGGCGACAACCAGAGGACTGCTAAAACTATCGCTAGCAATCACCTCTGTTTGTGTCGTTACTAATCAATTAACTAGATACTTTTACTTAATTAAAACAGACCATATTTTTGTAAAACTCACTCAAACTTCCCAAAAACTTGTCGAAATCATAAATTGAACCCATCCCGATCTACCAGAAACGTAGAAACAGACATGCACGGCCTTGCTCTGTTCAATCATGGCGTCTCTTGCGGCCACCGGGTTTCCCAAAACCCCAACGCCTTCTTCCAAAATCCCAGGTAAATCCCACCGATACCCACAATTTACATGTCTGAAACTGCACCGTCTCACCTCTCAAAGGCCGATCTTTCTCAAAACCGCTATTAGAGCTTCAAACCCAAGCGCTGCCGCCAAGTCTTCTTCTCCGGGATTCTACTCCGCCAAGCAGTACCAACTCACGGTTCCCAACGTCGACTTGGTTCTAGAGGACGTCCGCCCCTATCTCATCGCCGATGGCGGTAACGTCGATGTTGTCTCCGTCGAAGACGGCGTTGTTTCACTCAAGCTGCAAGGTGGGTTTGATTCAAGCCTGTTTTTTCCTATGATTTGTTTTGGGAAAATATAACAATTGGGAAAAACATAGGTAATTGAAAATACATTAAATTTGCATGAACTGATAAAATTAAAGAATGAACAGGGGCATGTGGTAGCTGTCCGAGCTCAACGACCACCATGAAGATGGGAATCGAAAGAGTGCTCAAGGAGAAGTTTGGAGATGCGCTCAAGGACATTCAACAAGTCTTTGATGAAGAAAATAAAGAGATCACCGTTGAGGTCAGTGTTTCGTACTCAGATTAAATGGATTGCGTACTCTTAATTTGTTAGGCCGTATGTTTGAAAATTGAAAGTGCTTCCTTAGGAAGGACTTATAATAGAGACCACGTTGAAACTTTTAGTCAAAATGCAAGTGCTTTTCTAGAATTGTTTAGTGAAGTGGCGGACTTTAAAGGCATTGAGAGCGAGGGACTGTGAGTCTGAGATTAGAGCTAGCTATGGAGATGAAGGGAAGCAATTTACAAGTTGTGGTATTGGTGTTCTCGATGATTGGGGTTGTTATGGCCTTGTCCATTACTCACTCACTGAAAATCGTCGTCAGGTCGGTATAATCCCACCTCATCATAAATAAAAAACTCTAGTCCTGCAATCCCACCTTATCAAGACATACTACCTATTGGCTAACCCCCCCACTTATCATGATCCCTCAAAACACAACTCATGTTCGGGAAGATGTCCGAAAAACTGCACCAGTGACATGGTGAATGTTAGAAAGGCTTCCCCTTCGAAATTCCAGATTATGCATGAAGGTTCAAAATCACTAAACAAAAGTGTTCACTTGCCTGCATTAAGGCCATACTAACCTATTATGCCTCTGCTTTTATTGCCGAAAATAACATAAGGGGCCAATTGGACACTTGCTACTAGATGTGCAGGTCCAGGATAAAAATCATCAGTTAGATGTTTCTATTTTAACTTTGCCATCTCGAATAAGAGAAAATGTTAAGAGATTATACTTTATTTGAGTAAGAAATTATACTTTATTTGAGTAATTTCCGTGAAAGAAAAAAAGCTAATACTAGTAAGCGTTTTTATAAATCCAGATCCACTTTTAATGTTTTCGGCCAAATGGTGTCAAAAGCGTTTTTGATTATCTGAAAGAGGTTTAGAACTGCCAAGAAGGCCTATAGTGTTTGATGCTGTGTTAAAGTTGCAAATGCAGGCAGTGAATCGTCATCTGGACATATTGAGACCAGCCATAAAGAACTTTGGCGGGAGTGTGGAAGTGTTATCGGTTGAAGGTGGGGATTGCCATGTTAATTATGTGGGGCCCGAGTCCATCGGATCAGGAATCAAAGCAGCAATTAAGGAGAAGTTCCCAGATATCGGCAATGTTGTGTTCACTGGATAGCTTTGTGCTTCCGTATACATGCCTTACGATGTATATTGCATACGACGACTCTAATTCCAAACGGTTAGCTGCTTTCTCCATCAACTTCCAATTTGTGTATGTAGTTGAACAAGTGATTTGTTATCGTTGCTTGTACAATGAAGTTGGTGTAATTAACCATTGATGCTTGATGAATTCCAACTTTGTTCTTGTAAGCCGTAAACACTTCCGAGGAGAAATTCTATTAACTTTTGCTGTTCAGTAGAAAATTGAAGAACAAAGTAGAAAAATGAAAGAAAACATTCACTAAATACACCAAGACAATCTATGTATGTCAAAGATCCAGATGAGATCGAACGGACGAAAACAAATGGATTTCAAATGATTATTTGCACGTCGTATTTTCAACCCTATGCGAAATGTAAATCTAGTTATTTCAAATACATTCTCCGACATTTTTCCGAGTTAGTTATCAAACTGGGCTGAGACTGGTGACAGTGAGTACGATTAAGAGGACTTGTCCTCCGTATCGGCAGCATCAACGATCACTGATTTCAGCCAACGTGAGAAATTGATCAAAAACAGCGTGTAAACAAAATAGCAAGTGAGTGTCCAACTCACTAGTCCCTGCAAACAACGGCTGAAATATATCAGGGGGAAAAAAATATAGGGTTAATAAATATTGATTGGTTTTCAAATACCCACCTGGCCGAAGATCTCAACATTTGCTTGTGGATAATACCAGAGGTGGAAGAACCTGAATGGGAGCGTCAAACATTTCAGTTTTCTGAATAATACCTAGAGATGGAGAGAAGAAAGAAGGAAGCCTTACTGCATTAACGGAATCTCGGCCACCGGGCAGCCAAGGCCGATGACACTTGCGAGGAGGAAGCCGAACCATGTTCTGTCAAGGAAAAACCATAGAAACTCAGCTCCTGCAAATAATATGTAGGCTTCAGTGTTGTCTGCGATTCCTGCTTTGTACAGTTCAGCGCTCAACTCTATAAACAGCACAAGTGATCTGCGTTGAACGGCAATGCCCTTTGTTATAGGCAACAACTACATATTTGCAAGAATACTCCTTACCTGCAAATCACAATTTGACACGTGCACAAAGTAATCGTATACTTACAACAAAGAAGCAAACGCTTTCTCTTGGTTCACTTGCTGAACCTTTGAAGAGGTCCTTTCATCCAAGACTAGTTGAAACATCCCAACAGTGCAGTAGAACAGACCGAGCAAGACGGGAACCTAACAACATTACATTCAATTGAATCAAGAACTGTATAAATCTGCATTATCTCTAATGCTTTTTTGTAAACCATTATATCTAATTTTTGAAAGAGAAAAACAAAACTTTAACGAGAAACTATGGAGTTTACCCAGACGTTTGTGTGCAGAGGACCGATATTGGTTGAACCGTTTTCATAAACCACAAGATCAACCCTTGAATGGAGTCCATCAATCAACGGACCGAGGAAGAAACCCGAAGCGAAAAGTGCGAACGAGATGGAAGGCCAAGTGGTTCTGAGGCTGCTGTTTCTTGTTGTGCTTTGATTTCTAAGGTTGCAGGAAGGCCTACGAGCACTCGGTAAAAGATGCTTCCAATTGGCATTGTTGTTAGGGAACTTGCAAAGAAAGCAAGAGCCCGTGGCAATGAGGGTTTGCATCTAGCAATCAGAAACACACCACAACAAATCTTACTCTTATTTGTCTTTTTGGTTTCAGATTAAGATATCGCTATTTTGATTCGTTTCATCGGTCGTGGGTAAGGTTTGTTTGTACTTCACTGAATTTTGAACCACAAATTAAAGTGGATATTTTGTAGCCATTTGTCCTTTACGTCCTTCGTAGTGTTGCAGTTCTATTAGATTAGAAATTTGATTGTATAAATTTTAGTGTATCTAGGAATATCTTTGAATATTCCCTTCAGTAGTTAATAACCTATTAGAGTTATAATCCTAAAAAGGTAAGGAATTAACATTCCCTACTACTATAAAAAAGGCACAATGGGGTGAAATAGAACACACTTCACAATTATACATCTCTATCTTCTCTCTATGCCGCACCCTCTCTCTCTTTCTAGCCTCCATAATTGTTTAGTAAATTATGCCTACAACATATTATTAGCACGCTCTTAACGCTACACTAAAGAGAGTTTGATCTTCAATCAAGGAAGTATTACGTTTTAATCATTCTTTTTATGATTAATTTATTATTTTATTGAATTGATCTACATGTTATTGATTCAATTTAATTTTTCTTTGTTGAACGTGATACAACGCATTGAAGATGCGATTCCGGCTTTCCGAGAAGGATCTTCTACAAATTCAAAGGCTTTTATCGTTTTCTACCAATTAGGTTCACTTTAAAATAAAGGAAGAAATTTGAAAAGACCATGAAGCATGAAAACATTCCCCATGATGCACAAATCCCCTACATTTATATTTACTTTCCGATATATATAGTATATGTTTCATATATTTGTCAATACACACACACACACACACATTTCATGCATTATGCAATTTTTGCTATATGGAATTTGTGAGTCAAAGCATATAAATAAATTAGAAGCAATTTGGGTTTTTCAAAACCTAGAAAATTTGAAAAAAAAAAAAAAAAACAAGGATTTTTTTTTTTTGCGACACCACTGCACCATTGTGACACCATGTCGAACCATCGCGTTGGCCTAAAGCCCAGCCGCGTGGGGAAACGGTGTCGTATTGACACTTGGACAAGGCACATAGCCCTTTGGGCTTAATGCCCTATTGGAAACCAACCACTTTGACCTAGGTTGCATAACCTATAGCCCTGAAGCCCTGGTCCAACCCGAGCCCATAAGCCTTCGGTTTGTTGGGCTTGCTATCGCCCCGACCCGCATGTACCATAACCAGCCCTGCAGGTTGGGCTTGTCCTACGGCCCAAAGACTCGGCCTCAACTTCGGTTGGGCCTCACGTGTGCTGACCCACAAGCCATCTTTGATTAGGCTTGCTCCCTTGCATCATTTGGCCCAAAAACACCAGCAGCTTGCGGTTGGGCTACCCAATCCCTCAGCCTGTGGCCTGCAACCACATGTGGGCTGCTTAGCAGCCAAACCCGAGGCCTAAAAGCCTCTAGCGCTTTGCCCTACTCACGACACCCAAGCCCAAATGCTATTAGGCTATGGTTTTTCGAATCCAATGCTAATTTTTGGCATTTTAAATAATTTAAACCCGAATGTTATTATTATTTTTTCTTCCACGATCGACCCCGTTTGATCCCGATCTATTGAATTAATTAAAAGTGACTTGCAGTAATTAATCAAAAATTATTTACTTGAATATCAGTTTTGGACATTATCGATTCAATAATTTATTTGTTTACTTTCAACCATTGACATCCTTTCGTAGTCCCGAAGCTCTCACATTTGAGTTCCCAAAGAAACTCAAATCCATTACACTTCAATCAACATATTGCATTATATGTTTGTTGCAGGAACCTTTCTTTTATGAACTAAACATTCATAAACTAAATTGAACCTGTAGTTTCAAATTTAGTGCCTTTGAAACCCAAAGTTTTCATAAAACAAATACACACATTTTTCATGAAAACCATGTCTTAGAACTCGAATGTTCTAACTTTGATGCTTATGGATGATTCATTCCCATAACACCAATCACAATCTTGTTCCCTCCAATTCAATGGATTGTCAAACCACCACAAGTTCGATTTCCCTTATTTGGATGTTTCTATCATAAACCACTTTATGTGGGGTACAAGACGTGAATCTCCACTTAATTATCCAGAAGCTGAGAAACCATTGTAGCCAACAATGGCATGGAAGAGCTAAATATGCCTTCGCTATGATCTTCATTCGAAGACTTATGCTCGAAGCATTACCCACGAAAGTGCCTCCCGGAAGAGGATTCCATGGCCTTTTGGCTTGCTTCTATGAACTGTTTAATCATGAAAGATATTGCCTGAAGCATACTATGATTACGTCCATGAATGAGTACAATTCTGAAGTTTATAAATCTGAACGAATTTTGACTGGGGAATACTTGTCTCGTCATTCCTTGTTTCTAACTCGCTCCTGAAGTAACAGTGTAGAAAGTGAAAGTTTACTGAATTTTATCCTATTACTACCACAAATGTGAGAGAAATGTATAGACCTAGGTTTGGCTGGAGTTTACCAAAAAGTATAGACTTAGTTCAGCTGGAGTTTACCGAATGGCTCAACCCAGTTTGGTCAAAGCTTACCACATGATGGTGTCCTGCTTCGACAGGGCTGCACCAAAGGGCATGCTCTGCTTCGGTAGAGGTCACCGAATGGTACTCTGCTTCAGCAGAGACCTACTGAACAAACCCTTCCAACTTCGACTGGAGCCTACCTAACCTAATTTGGGGTCTGTCTTTCTCACAATCCAATTTTGAGTTTGTTTTTACAGCATATGGTAGAATCAGGGCCTGCCATGGTGTGGCATCATGCCCAAAGCGTGATCCTTGGCACCTAAGACCTAAAACTTCAAGAATAAGGAAGAGTATTACTGAACCTCAACCTTGCAGAATGTACTTCCATCTTAATGGAATAGATCATTGGTTATGCACCTGTTTGTGCCCCTACTAATGTCGTTGAGGAGTACCATTCTAGTAGTCAATCTATGAGACTAATTTTGCTCCACCAAACATCGTTGAAAGATCAGAATTTTGACATGGATGGCCTTGTTGGCTGAATCCTCTTAGTAACCATTTACTTTGTGAACATTTTTCTATGTTCTTGGATTCATGTTTGGTGTTTGTTTTTGTTATGGAAAATCTTATTAATATTGTCCTCAAATATGAGTTAATTAAATCATGTTTCTTGTATACATGTGATCGAATTCAATTAAACACGTGATTTGGTACGAATGTGGAAAAGTTAGTTGTTTGGATGAATGCGATACTACGCACACTAACTTTATGCCTAAATCACATTTCTAGCAATGACTTCAGGTCTATCCAACCTGATTAATAGCATTGGCACCCTTTTTACTTATCCGTGAAGTCTAATTTAGACTTGAGCATCGTAGTGTTCTCCAACCCAGTTCGCTCTTCGGTATACAAGTTGGTCACTGTGGTGACCTTGACCGATAATGGCTTGAGTTCCTAAACCATGAAAATGAAGTTTTTCTGGTTTCTTTTCGACCGTAGTACAATTTACCCAAGTACCACAGGAAATTATTTTGGCCATTTACCCTTCCTTTGCTTAAGTTTCTTCTTAAACATTGAAGAATAATCTTGTTTGATGCTTCTGCTTATCCGTTGCCTTGGGATATCATGGAGTAGAAGTGAGATGTCGAATTCCAAGTTTCTTGTACCAATCTATAACTTTGGAGCTTGTGAAGTACAAACCACTATTCGTCAAAATGGTGTGAGAATGCCAACTAGCATATGATGTTTTTCAAAATGAAGGACTTGATCACTGCTCCGACTATCCAGGATAAGAACTTAGCTTCGATCCACTTGGAGAAATAATATGTTGCTTCTATTAGATACTTCTAGTTGCTTTTGGCATTTTTGAGCAGCCCAACAAGGTCTATAACCATTGCATGAAGGGTCATGCCTCAATTAGGGTGTTGAGCTTTTCCTCGTGTTGATGGTTCATTGGTGCGTATCTTTGACATTTGTCAAAAGTTTGTGCGCAATCTAAGGCATCCTACTGTCAATGCCTTTTGCGCAAGAAATCATCCTCCAAAATGATTAATGCATACTTCGGAAGGAATGCGACTTAGAATTTATAGGCTTTGCTTTAGGGTGACACAAAAAATGTGGGGTCCTGAATAAGATCGACCGTAGAGCTTTCCACACACAATGATGTATCTTGAAGCCTTTTGGACCAATTTTCTAGCCAAGTGGCATTGTTGGGAATCTTGCCAACTTGGATATAGTTGATGATTTCGTGCATCCAATTTTCTTGTGTATCAATAGTAGCAACTAACTCCACATTCAGTTCATGGATGCTCGAAGTGGCGAGATACTTGAAGGGAATTGTTTGTCGGAGCGAGTAGTTAACAAGAGATCCAATGTTTGCAAGTGCGTCGACATAACTCTTCTCACTCCCAGGAAGTTGTTGAATCTCATACTTTTCAAATCCTTCGAGTAATGCTTTGGCTTTGGCCAAGTGTAGCATCGTAGTTAGATTATGGGTGGCATACTCTCTTTTTACTTGGTTGACAATCCAAGCGTAATCGTAAAATATAAGAGTGCTGCGTAATTATCAAATTGCCATTGGACTTGACGTTTTGTTTGCATTCAAAAAATGAAACCAAAAGAGTGGGGAGAACGTTGAGACTGTCTCTAACCCAAGGGCAAAAAAAGTTCCTACAATTTAGGTCCATTTCTTTTTCAAGGTGGAACAAGTTTTTGGGATTAAAGGTGGATATATGGGTCTTGTACCCGCCCTGGGGGGATAAGATTTGGGTGGAAAATAAGGCCCGTTGTGATAGCAAAGTCGTGTGAAAAAGAGGGAAAGCAGGGCTTGCGCTTCAATTCCATTGATACGAGCTAATCTAGTGTGGCACGGCACACGATAGAATAAAAATGGGCATATATATATCTCATGACTTTTACCATCCATTGACTGTCTCGCCCCTTAGGTTCTGATCCAGTGAGCCGCGCTTCTTGGGTTACTTTTAAAACGGATCAGGATCCTCTCCTAATCTAAGGATGAGGATCCTCATGACCAAGGGATGTGAGCCGTTGGATGAAAATCCAACAGTTATAATTATTATAACTTTAAAAGGAATTCCTGTTTGTAGCCGTTGGATTTTCATCCAACCCTTGGTCATGAGGATCTTCACCCTTATATTAGGAGAGGATCCTGTCCTTTTAAAACCAACAGCTCAAATCCTTTTTAATAGTAAAAGAAAAGATTCAAGAGCTCAAGTTTTTATTTATTTTTTATTTTTATATTTTTGGGAAGAGCTCAAGTTTAAATTTTAGCGGTCAGTACAATTTTATCGATTAATCCTTATCAGATCTAATACCAAACTTCTCCAAACATCTATAAATACCCCATCATTTTTCTGTAATCCATTAAAAATCTTTTTTTTTCTTGGAATTTGAATTTTTTTTTTACATCAAAATGTTTATAAAATTAAAGCAAGATAGATTATACAAAAAATAATTTCAAAATTGTTAACAAACAAAAATACATTAAAACATATAAAATTTAACAAATTATAAAGTTGGGGATGTAAGTTATAGGTCTCTTACATTTGGAGAAAAAAAACCGACTAATCTCATATGTATAGATGAAATAGTTACAAATATAGGGCTATCTCGCCCTTGAGTTTGAGATTGTCTGATTAGAAAAAGAAGTAATCCTTGGCTTACCACATATTCACATTTTAAAATCACAGGATCTTTAAGGGGTGGGATCCCCATTTTAGCCAAAAATGACGATGATTCTGGGAGTTGTCGATCTCTTTTAATGAGATCGTGTGGTTGGGACTTAACAATCTTATTTGTGCAAACTCATTGGATTCTGAGTCTGCAAGGTCTCTCCTTTTACCTATGCGGGGCTTTTGTACCTTCACATTCTCACAGTGCAATCCCTCAATTGCTGCATATCATATCTAGTAGTTCTACACTGACAATTAGAGTAGTTACAAAACTAGGTGCACTCACTGAAATGCTGATGTAGTATATTCTTCCATTATTACATTTTTGTTAAAAGGACATGAACCATTAAAACAAAAAAATATAGATAAAAAACGTATAAACAAATTTTAAGAAGAGAATTTTGGTTTTTTTCTTTTGGATGATCTTCCAACTTTTATTTATCTATCATTTTTTGTCATTTTTATTATGTATTATTGCTGTTGGTGTTGTTGCTGATTGTTTATACAGTATACTCCCAAGCTATCAAATCTCATTCACTAATTGACAGTTATAATGAGAGCGAAAGTCCACCAACCATTGCATGTAGTGGAGTGGTTTACATCCTGCTTAGAGGATGTTGTCTACTTGATCGTTTTTTAACAAAAGAAAATTCATTCAATCCAAACATTGTGTTAAAATAAGAATAATACTTGCATTCTTCTATAAAAAAAATGTATATATCATGCCGTTTACAAATAACGTATTTTTATTGTTAGATTGATATTCAGCCATGGTTTTCTAGTTAAGCAATTGAAAATTCGCATTATTCTTAAGCAAGCAAGGTGGTGAGCACATTTCAATTAATTAAATTTTCCCATTCATAATCATGGCTAATTATTACGTACGTTAAAAAAAATGAGGATATAGTTTACGGGACCCCATTATATTTTCTTAGCAAAAAAAGAAAAACCTTTATCCTTTTTTTCCTCGAATTTCAGAACCCCTATATCATCATATTAAACATAATTAAGCATTTAGTTAACATTTCCTAATCCTGTATTTCATCTGAAGGGATCTAATCACATACGAAAAACCTAATGAGACACATGCATGAGGACATTAATTGGCAATATTGTTAATGACAAAATAGGTGTTCGTAAAAAATTAATATAAAAAAGAAAAAGAAAATATCATCTTGAGCAGCAAACTCAGAGACAAGACAACATGTTAGATTTCTCTAAATTTTATGCCTGGGAATTTTCTAAACATTTTTCATATGAAATATGCATAGAATCGATCCATAAGAATAGAATAAAAAGCAATCTTTGCATAGTTCAGCAAGAGACTGGGTTGGACTTTGACATCAATTATTTATGCCCTAATCATCCATAATGATACGTGAAATGAGAAATATTCCATGTCGATCATTCAAAAGTCGATCGCACAAGCCACGAGTGATAAGAACTAGGATATCGCACACATGAGTGCCAGATGGCAAGCGTCGAAAACAGCAGAACACACTATTTTTTGTGTCAGCATGTTATGGAAATTTCCTTTGGGGTTTCACTCGTATGGAATTTTGTTTATTCCTGTTTGGCCTACATGTTTCGATCTGCCGGTCTTCAACCTCAAATAAAGGGTTGTCCTTCAAGGAAATTAATACACCGACAAACCATTTCTATATGATTTTTTTCTGTTTAACTAACTTATTATTCTTTCAGCTACACTTTGCGGGTTTTAACACTATTTATAGTACTCTCTTTTGTTAAACTTAGGGATTATTAATAAGTGAAGCTAATCCAGGTTAAGTTAAAAGTATAATTATCACTTTCAAACAGTACTGATGGAATCATATAAACATTTCTGATTTAATTAGCCAAATAAATAATAAAGTACATACATGGACTTCACATGAATAACTTTTCAAATGCGCTAGTCTACTTGTTAATGTATTATTTTTTGATAAAATAAAATAAAACTGAAAAGCCCTTAGAGGGCAACCAATACAAAAGTTATCAATGTGTAAGGCATCCCTTACCATAAGTGAGGAACAGAATAAAGCCAAACATGATCCGGCGAAAGTTTATGCCCTAAATCAGCGAACCTATTTGCAACAAAATTTACTTCTCTAGAAACATGAACAAAAGAAATAAAATCAAACTTAAAGAGTTTTTGAACAGCAACGATAAAGTGATTTCATTGATAAAAACTAAACATTACAAGAGATCCGAACAATACAAAAGGGTGTCATATTAGGTACAAAATCTCAAGTGACCAACCTTGGTCTGGAGAGAAATTGGCACAAACTAAATCAATAGATTAACCTCTACATGGCACCACCAACAATTACCACAAACATGAAGAGTAAACAATACAAATCTAACGCAAAGACGATAGAAGCGTCAGATTGGTACCGAATGCCAACACAATGCCATCGCTCAAACAAGCGAGGCCACAACAAATCGCCAAAAACGGGGCCACAACAAATCGCCACAAATGGGGCCACAAAGCACATCACAAAACAAGAAAATTAGCTAATCCGAGAATGGAACCACAAAACAACTAGTCAACATAGCGAGGGTGACACCGCATTGAGACAAATATGCCGCCTTCTTCAAAAAGACATCATAGATGTGGCCAAAAGAGGCAGCTCAGTCGGGGTATTCCGATGAGCGCACATCCCCATGGAGAACGAGTGGTGGGAAGTGGATCCGATCCACCACAACCATAAATCTTGCCCACAATCACGAAACCAGGCCAAAATCAAAGGCCTAGCTGGGTTTGGAAAGAAGACTCCAACAAAAACCGGAGGGTTGTCTGCAAAAAGTGGGAGAAAGGAGGGGGAAACACGAGGTAGCACTAAGGAGGCGCCTGGTGAGCGGGCAAAGGCTGAAAACTGGGGAGGGAAGCGGAGGTGATGTGGGAAGGGGGGTGCAGAAGGATATGGTGGTAGGCGACGCGATGGGACTGAGCGATGAAGGGCAAAAGAAAGACTAGATGAGGGACTATTAAGGTGTTTAGTAGGCTGCCGCCAGCCCCGAACCGAAGCAAAGGACCGGCGACTAGCGTTTCTGGAGAGGAAAGGTTAGAGGGAGAGAGCGGCACCAAGTCTCACCTAATGTTGGTGATTGATCAAGCTTAAGAGTTAAAACCTTAATGTCTTTCACCGTCATTTGAATTCTTCTCACAAGAACTAGTATAATACTTGTTAATGTATTTTATTAATTACTCGTAAATTAAAAACATACTTCAAAACGCGAAACAATTTCACAACACATGAAAATGCATTGGATGTATTCAAGATCTATGTATTTTATTACTTGTAGTTGCACGAAAAGTACAAAACAATTGTCAGAGTAGGCTATTATCAACAATGCTCCAAGAACTATTGCACGATCATCAATTAGAAAAGAGGGAAGTATATGAGAAAAATTAGAAATTCATTTCTGATTTTTATATGAAAGATATGTATATGAAATAGTACATAAAATGAAGGACAATTAGCATGAACGATAAGTTTTTTACATTTGAATGCAGAAATGGTGAGTGTTTAATATATGTGTTATTATACCATCATTGCGCGGTTGTTATATCATCTTTGAGTAGATGATCAATATGCCATCTCAAAACCTAATCATTTCTACAACTAAATCTCAAAAACTGATCATCCTTGCTATGTAACAACCCGTCCCAAAAAATTATAGTTTTTATAATTTAAAAAATATGAATTTACGAAAATGCCTTTCGAGGCAAATACGTTGACTTTTGTTGATCACCTTGTCATGTCACATAAAATCTCTTTTCTTGGTGTATTCGGGTAGTACTAGTCGACATGAGAGCATGAGCGCAAACAGAACGTGATTTGGAGCTATAACGAAGAAGTTATGGGCGAGTAAAAATAGGGACAAAATAGTCATTTAAACATTTTCTAGGATGCTCCAGATTTTTGGAGTAGAATCTAGAAAGCCACGTGTGTGGCTCAGATTCAAGGGAAGAAAAGATGGGCGGTAGAGATGAAATATAAAGAAGAGAAAGGAAGGGTGAGACGCCCAATTAGAAAGAAGAGAATGAAGAGAGTGACCAATGGGAAAGAGAAGAAAGGAGGGGAAATGAGAGAGTGGAGGAACACCGGATCATCCTTGACCCAGGTTCCTCCCCACCAACCCGACCCAGTTTTCTTGCCTTCTCCAGCAGTTTTTCATCGGGTTTTCCAGCGAATCACGCCATTTAACCATCTAGAACCAACTCCACGACCTTCCTCCTTCATTTTTCACCCCAAAATCGAAGGAAATGGGCCCTATTTCATAAAGTTCGAAGCCATCGGCTCCAACGGCAATCCCGTGAGCTCCTAGGCAGCGATTCGTTTTTGAATGCAATTCCATCGATCCTTACCATCAAACAACTTCCCTTGAGCTCAGGAACAATGATCGATCATTGATTGGAGCGTCGGAGTTGATTTGAGGACAAATCAAGAACACTCAAATTTTAGGGTTTCGGCGGGTCCGTGGCGATTTGAAGTTTTTCCCGGCCAAATTGGACTTGGCCACAGGTATAAAACTTACTCTACTCGTTGAGATCTTCATTCCTATAAAATTTGAGAATTTTTAGAAATAGTTGAATTTTCCGGCGAGTCGAGGTGGCCGGCTGCAACATGCGGTGACGTGTGGCTAATGGGCCGATGCTGCATTTTTGAGTTAAATTTGATGCTAGGATGTCAATTTGATAACCGTTTGTTATAGTTCGATAGTTTGAACCTAGTATTGAATATTACGTCACTTGACCATTTTATGATTCGACGATCCGAATTGGATCATCACCAAACTTTGATATGTTATAGTACGTAATATTTGAGGACAATAGGAACTTACGGATTAGGAATATGATGTATGGATTTTTCCAAAATGGATTTGTAAGTTCATAAAATAAAACGTTAACCCCCACTTAAACTTGCAATTGGCGGAGATCCAATCGTGGATTGTAATAAAACTTTAGTATGATATTTTAGAAGCATGATGTGGATATTTGGAAGTTACGGATCGGAAATATGAGATGTAGATCTTCTGGATCAAGTTACGTAAGGTTGTGGACCTTACCGTCGATCTTTGACCGACGGTTGACTTTTGGTCAATGGGTCTCAAATCATTCTAGAACATCCTTGGGGATGTGTTTTATGTAAGTTACATGTTATATCGATAAGAATTCTAAGACGTGACTGAATATTTGTTCTAGGCGTCGATTGTTCAAGATGCCTCGATATTCGTGCTAGGGAGTTGTAGCGCAGACTTCGGGTGAGTGGGTCTTTTTCCTTTTTATAGTATATGTGTGTGTGTATAAACTTTATAGTTTCCACAAATGCTTGGAACTGAGTTATGCATATCATGCCATAATTAAATATTGTTATATTTAAAATGTTGCATTGTTATGAAATTGTGAAATGCCAAACAATCCTATGGGATGCCCAGGCAAGTTTAGGTGAGTTTACTTTGTGATTGAATGGTTTGTATTGCATTGGTATTCACACATTTATTTAGAGCTCATCATGGCTACAACCCAGTATTAGTGCTCTCGCCAGGGGCTAGGGCCAGCCTTCAAGTGATTGTTCATCTCCCGCATTGCACGCTCACTTTGGATCCAAGTCTGGTGCCAGCCTGTCGTACAGACCACAATAGGTGGTTCTGACTCGTAGGTGACCCGCGAATTATCGCACAACCTTCACATGATTGTAGCACTTGACTGTACATATTTATACCCAGCCTGTCGTACAGGTCACACTAGGTGACTCCGACTCGTGTGCTAGCCTAGATTGATGGGCTACAGGTCCAGTCGTATAGGTCACGTTAGGTGACTCCGACTGGCATACTACTTTATATTGGTTTCACACCTGACTTACATTTATTATTGCTGAGATATTATGGCATGACATACTTCAGTTTTTGCTGCTCATGTGCATTGGTTTTCATACCTACGTAGTAGTATTTTCTAGAAACTATACAGGTTTTACGGGGAGGGGTTATAACGTTTTCAAAAGGTTTTTATTAAAACTTTATTTTCAGGCCCACTCACCTTTGTTTTTCGCCCCTCCAGGTTCTAGCAGTAGAGTTTTCGTACCAACGGGGATTAATGGCAAATCTTGGTGTAGATGATTACCATTGATGGTATAATTCTCACCCTATTTTAGTGTACTATACTTATACTCTGTCATCACGTGTGAATTGGGTTCATTCCCACTCACAGTGCACTCTTGTATTTAGGCACTTTTAGGTTTAAATTTATTCACATTTTCCACATCACTACATTTTATGGCTTCGTCACCTTCCATGTGTCGCCCAACATAGCTTGATTCGGAGTCCTAATGGACATTCCAGGTCAGGGTGTGTCATATTAATTGCCCTAAGATAAAAACTAAAACTTAGAAACTATTTGGAGTTGTTTTGATTTTCAAAATTTTGTTTCATATAATTCTCTTTTCTTAATTCCTTCCCACCCTTTGGCTTTCTCCATCACTTAAATATTCTTGTACTTTCTCTATCTTTGAACAAAAAAATAAAAAAACGAATATTAGAAAGGAAATGCTAGCAAGTCTTATACATCTTCAAAAATGTCCTGTTAGTAAGTGTAAGGTTTGTTTAATAACTATTTCGTTTTTAATTTTTAGTTTTTTTTTTTTTTGGATGATAGAGACAAAAAAAAAATTATATAAAAGAAATGAAGAATGAAGAAGGATGAAGGAAGGCGGTATGATACATGAGGAGATTATATGAAAATAAAAACATAAAACCGAAAAAACATAAGGAGTTTTCTCCAGTATTATATAGCATTAAATAATACAGGAAATGAATGGTTGAAATTGAAAATAGTAGTTGTAAATAAATATGGAAATGAAATCTCGTGGTTAAGACACTCGTAGCAATAATACGTAGTATTAAGGTCAGACCACAACTTAGACTTGTTTTCAATTTTTTCTCTATCATCATTATTTTTGCGATGGAACCACATGCATATATTTAGCAATCACTTAGGCCATCTCTAGCCAAGGGTTATAGGTCACTTTGACAAAATCAGTCTCCAACCAAATGGCTAAGGATCAAATGAGGCTAAGTTTGGCCACAAAGCAGGTAACATGTAACCCCAAGTCAATTTAAGTTTGGCCACAGAAAGTAAATAAAATATGAAGAAAAATAAAATATAACCCTGTCTAGTTGGAGATGGAAAATTTTAATCTTAAAATAATTTTTTAAAATATTAATTTTTAGAGAGCTAAATAAACATAGTCCTGCATGACTAGAGATGAACTTAGTTAATAAACATGAGAGAGTTCCAAACCACTTTGGATAGATGAAGACTTAAATAAATATTTTCCCTTTTTGCCTGTATGCACGTGCAAAGACTTTGATCCCTTGACAATGTATATTACATTCACATCGATTTACAATTGGTTAATTCTATAATGCCTTTTGTTCAAAGGATATTATATTAGAGCTCACATGTTAAGAGATAGTCTATTGCTTTACATGAACTCTTTATATCTAAGATTTTTTATGTGTCGTCGAGCAATAACTACTACTAACTAGTAGACAATTGAAAGTAAGCACATGTTCAGTACACTATGTCACAAGGCGAACGAGAATAAGATTAATGCCAATGGCATACTTGTTAGCTCGTGAAATAACTTAAAACAAATGAAGATTTGATAAATTTAACCTAAAAGGGAATCATTACCAAGAACGAGATGCATCAATTATCTTCAACGTAAAATTTTGATAATTGGAATATTTCAATCTCTTAGTTTTTGTTTGAAAATCATCTCTACAAAAAATCATTCGAATTGGTGCTCGTTTGGTCATCCAAATTATCAAACAAATGAACAGTTCATCATGAATATGTTACTTAGTACATACTATGTTGATTTATTTGATATATTTAGATGATTAACGATCATCGATTCGCATGATTTTTTCTAGGAATGATCTTCAAATTAAGATTAAGAGATTAAACAGTTCCCATATTATAAAATTTTTACGTTGAAAAATGTTATTTGCAAGTAAGAAAATGAACTCATACCCCAAAAGGAGGAATACAAGTATATATTATCCATTCATGCTAGTATCTTAGGCATCGTGTTTCACACAAAGAAGAGGAAGAAAAGCTCTAAAAAAATTAAGATAGATATTCTGTCTATTCACTCTTATTTTATTTTTTTTAAAATTTCATAGGGAGTGGAAACTTGAATAAGTCAACAATCGTCAAAGAAACATATACGCGCAACCATGGCTTAATTTAAGCTCCGAACTCCTTTTGAAAAGCGTTTCTTGAAAAACCTAATTTTAGCCCGAAATTATTAAATAATAATTTTAGTTAAAAAATTTTAAATCATAACACAGAAATTGTTTTTCTTCTTCAACTCTTTTGACTTAAAATTTTAGCCCAAGATTATTATATAATGATTTTAGCCTAATTTTGTTTTCCATAACTTTTTTGAAAATAAAATTTATGTAGATTATCCTAATTTATTTTTATGAACATTTTAATCTAAAAATATTTAAATTCCGATAAGTATTAAAAACCATACAAATACATAGGTATGCATAAAGTTTTAAGTTAAATTTGATTTAAATAATTTTCGTAAATTATTTTAGACGTTAGATTTAACTTGGGGCTGTCAAATCTATTTTTTATCATTATATTTGATCTCATTTGACCATAGTAGTTACATTATAAGTAAAAAATAAAAAAAAATTTGAAATATGATAGTTTGGTAGGTCCAGAATAATTTAAGGTAGGCTTCAATCATGGAAGGATTCTAACCCATAGATATATTTTCTCCCTAAGGTTTATTTTAGCCCAATGGTGGAAGATGGTTTGGGAGGATTTTAAAGCTTATATTTTAAGTTTTATCCTATGTATTGGAGATGTTCTTAGAGAGACAAACAACCGCTACCAGCCTAGCCTCAACCCCTCATTCCTTATCGCACACACATAAGTGTCAACCTTCACTCACCCTCTCTCACTCTCCCATTCACGAGAGGTTCTTGGGTAAGAAAACCGAATTGGGGTTTGGTATTAGAGAGAGTGAAACCAAAGTGAGGTAGTTTTAGTATGACAAAAGGGATGGAATGCATATATATATGGTTTTTTTTTTTTTTTGTCTGGGTCCACATGGATATGTGGTCTAGTTGCCAGACTCTAGATTTTTTTTTCTCATTTATAAAGAAATAATAAAAAAAAGAAATTAGAAAGGCATTCAGTCTCTTTAATTCTGTTTGGGTTAATATTTGAATATTGGGCTTTAGTGAAGGAAAACCCAAGGATGCCAACTAGAAGAGGTGATTTGCCCGAAACCCAGCATCAAGCCCATAAGCAAATTGAAGCCTTTTCGGCCAAGATACAAGCCACGTATCTATAATTAAAATGAAAAATGATGGAGACTAACCTACTACCAGCCAAAGAACACTTTCCAATGGCATTGTTAGTAAAAAGTTGATGACTCACTACCCTCCAAGTGCTTTCGAGCAAGAACAAAAGTTACAGCAGCCAGGCCAAACTGCCTATAAAAGGAAAAAGAGACAATAGGGATAAGGACACTCAACCAATCAAATAAACAAACATACAAACTCTGCTCTCAAGCTAGATTTGCATCCAAAAGCTGAAATCAATTCAGATTCAGTTCTTTTAGTGATAGTTCCTTAGAAAGACAACTCTTGTCTAGTATAAAAGCTCTGCTATCTCCCTTAGTGGTGTAGTATGATTCCCTCATGTAAACATTTTTACCATCCATCCCTTTTTAGCATATAACCCCAGTAAATTCAAAGAGAAGTGACTGCAAGAGGTTCAACCTTGCTAGACAAGGTGAAATCTTGCCCAAGGCTCTTTGCTTGTTTTCTAAATTTGTAGATCTATTGCTTAACGAATTCTCCTATATGTATTCAATTCATTACCACCTGTTTTTCTATTTTAAGAGTCTTATTTACATCTGGATCTGGTTAGCTTAATGGACATGTTTTCATTAAGAGCAATTTGGACCAAACAAATGACTTAAAAGGATCTGGACCCCCTCCATTCGAGCATACAAGATCATGAACTAAAAGTCCTTGTAGCATATCAACAAGCAAGAGCCTCAAGGCCTACATCTAAGGCCTCACAAAGGCACATTTCAGAACTAACTTTGTTCTATTCTTGTAGCATATCAACAAGCAAGAGCCCAACCACACATCCAAAGTGCCAATCCCTTGGGGAGCTGTGCTGAGGTCCAAGGAGCATTCTCCAGAGAAATCTTTGCCCGAACAAATTCATTACAATAATATTATATAAGATTATATTTTTAGACTAGTTTAGTGACATATTATATAACTTGTATAGATTGATCATCAATTAATTGATCATAATAGTGTGACATAGCAAGTCACCCTTCCTCTAATTCCTTCTAGTACTACATAAATGTTATTCGGTACTAGATACCAATTTGAGCAGTTGAGATTTAACTAATAATTCACTCCATACCTTAATGAACTAGGTAATTTAGATTGCACTATATATACACATGCAATCACTGCTCTAGCATTATTCATCTTTTTATTTAAGAAAATACAATATTATAGAATTTAAAATGAAGTAATTCACAACATAGAGAAAACTAGAAACAACAAAATCTTAGAGGTGTTGAAAGATAAGGCGGGCCAAATTGTACGTAAAAGTTTGGTTGTTGAACTTCTATTATAACCTTACTCTCTTCTCGTTCAAAGCAGGTAGAAAGAATTCTCAAAGTTGACTCATGAACTACTGTTGTAACCTACTTTCTTTCCGCTCAGAGCTATTAAAAATCAAATTCTGATAGGTAACCCCCTACTCCAAATCTTAACCAGTTTAAATTACTAATAACAATGTTCAAACAAAACATCTACTTATTTTGGACTCAAGGGTGCTATTGTCAACAATGATGTATTGCAAAAAGCAAATATAGAGGGAGAGAGAGAAACGAATTTTCACTCTTTGTATTTTCTATTTCTCAAAATGTATATAATTACATTCAAATATGGTATTTATAGCTTATACCAATATCAACAATTCTAACTAACTTTATATCCCAACCAATTACAAAAAGACACATGTCATTCAATCTTACACACTAAGCATATTTATCAACCTATCATCCCCCCTCAATCCCATGTGGGGAGCATCCAAGCATGAGATTGGAACAGAAAGAACTGAACTGTGGAGAACATAGGCCCTTTGTCAAAATATCAGCATATTGCTCAGTAGAAGCTACAAACTGTAACTGAATAGAGCGATTTTGAACCCTTTCTCGAACTAAATGACAGTCAATTTCAATATGCTTAGCTTTAGAATGTATAACATGATTCATAGCAAAAGCCATGGCTGAAATGTTGTCACAATGCAGCAACGATGTATCAACATAAGGACCATGTAAATCTTTGAGTAACTGTTGAATCCATACCACTTCAGCTGTGGTAGTAGCCATTGCCCGATACCCTACCTCTGTAGAAGATCGACTGAAAGTATGTTGCTTTTTGGAACTCCAAGAAACAGGATTTGAACCCAGAAAAACACAAAGCTGGTAGTAGATCGTCTGTCATTGGGATCACCAGCCTAATCTGCATCTGTCTAGGCTCTTAAAGATTATGACCATATGTAAAACACAACCCCAAGTGTATTGAGCCTTTGAGATATCTTAAGATCCTTTTAACTGCAGCAAAATGTTGTTCAAGAGGAGAATGCGTATATTGACAAACCTGATTAACAGAAAAGGCTATATCAGGTCGAGTGAATGTTAAGTATTGCAGAGCACCCACTAGACTTTGATAATATCTTGGATTGGCAATAGGATTGCTGCTATGATTTGAAAGCTTTTGATTATGATGACAGGGAGTATGACATGGCTTACAATCAAGCACATTAGCTTTTTGTATAATCTCCTTAATGTACTTGGTTTGATGAACAAACAACCCTTGTGACTGATACTCAATTTGCAGTCCAAGGAAGAAGTGTAATAGACCTAATTCCTTCATATCAAACTCCTGAGTGAGTTGAGCAATCACATATTGAACCAAACTGTCACAACTTCCTGTGAGTATGATGTCATCAACATAAAGAAGAAGGACAACCACTTCAGTACCAACAAACTTGGCAAAGAGAAAAGAATCTGCATATGATGACTTGAATCCCAAAGAAAATAAAAACTTTGTGAACCTCTCATTCCATGCCCAAGGGGCTTGTTTGAGACCATATAGAGATCTTTCTAACTTACACACATAGTCTGGATGTATTGGATCCTGAAAACCTTATGGTTGTGACATAGAAACCTCTTCTTCAATAAAACCATGAAGAAAGGCATTTTTAACATCCAATTGCTTAAGTTTCCATCCATTTGTAGCAGCTAGAGATAAGACTAACCTCACAGTAGTAGGTTTCACAACTGGACTAAAAGTCTCATAGTAATCCAACCCAGCCTCATGAGAAAACCCTTTGGCAACCAATCTAGCTTTGTATCTAGCTACAGAGCCATTAAAGTTCTTTTTAATCTTGTAAATCCACTTACAGCCTGCAAGATTTTTGTTTGGGGGAAGAGGAACAAGTGACCAAGTATGTTGTTGAACCAAAGCTTGCATTTCTTCTTTCATTGCATCTTGCCAGTGCATAAACTTAGAAGCGGCTGAAAAAGTTTTAGGCTTTGTAAAAGAATGATCATCAGCAATAGTGACTAAAAAAACTTTCTTCTTTACAATACTTGATTTTGATCTAGTTTGCATAGAATATGTATTGAGTGTAGAGACTGGCACAAATTGTAGAGTATCAACTTGAAAAGAAATAACATTAGGATCTGTATTACTGAGACACTGTAACTGAGTAGATGCATTGGAACTGAATGGAGTTTGGGGAGAAACAAGGCCACAAGTGTTATCTGTTGATGCAGAAATGGACTAAGTAACAATAGGAGTTGACTGTCCAGAGGGCAATAATGTTGACACTTGAGGCAGTGGTTGAGGAATAACCAAGGAATGTGTAAAGGTATTGGGATGCACCATAGGTTTAAATGCATGTGAGGTGAATAAAGCAGCACTTTTGGAAAGAGAAGAGGATAATTGTGAACCAAGAAAACTATATTCATCAAATATAACATGTTGAGACACAATGAGTTTATTTGATTGGAGAGAAAAATAGATATACCCCTTGTACTATAAAGCATACCCCAAAAAAATACATGATGTAGTTTTGGGATCTAATTTATTGCTCCTATATGGTTTCATGGAAGGATAACAAGCACACCTAAAAACTCTCAAGTGATCTAATTTAGGAGGGGATTTAAACAGGAGGTCAAATGGAGATTGCATGTGAAGAACAGAAGTAAGCATCCTATTGATTAGATATGAAGCAGTGGCACAAGCATGGAAGCAAAAATGAGAAGGTAGAGATGCTTTTTGAAGGAGGGTAATAGTAGTTTCCAACAGATGCCTGTTTTTCCTCTTGGCTAACCTATTTTGTTCTGGGGTGTATGGACAAGACATTTGATGAACAATACCCTTATCTCTAAGAAAGGCTTTAAAAGCTAAACCCACATATTCACCTCCACCATCACTTTGGAGTATTTTGACATGAGTACTAAATTGAGTTTGAACATAAGCAACAAACTGAGCAAAGACATATAAAATTGCAGCTTTATTGATAATAGGGAAAACCCGTGTATATTTTGTACATTCATCAACAAATGACACATAATACCTAAACCCTTCTAAAGATGTTACTGGAGCAGGACCCTATACATCAGAGTGGATGACTTCAAAAGGAGAAATTGATTTTGAAGCACTACTAGGGAATGGTAATTTGGAAAATTTTCCTTGTAAGCAAGGGATACAAGTAGTGGAGTCTTTATTGTAGGAAACAGAAATGGAGGAATTCCTAAGTGCTGCAGTAGTAATAGCATTTATAGGATGCCTTAGCCAACAATGCCATAGTTCAAAGGGCACCTTTTGACCCAAAAAAATAGTTGGAGTAGGACTTCTTAATCGCGAAGACTTGAGAACTGGAATTGGGTAGATAGCATTGTTACTCAGTCTTTGGTATAACACTTTCCATGTGACCTTGTCCTGTATACTGATGGAATACTCATCAACAATACATCGACATGTGTTATCTTTACACAATTGATACATAGATAACAAATCTTGAGACAATTGAGGGACATGTAATACTAAATTAAGGTGAAAAATATGTGATTGGGTAGGAAATGAAGTGTTGTCAATATGAGCAATACTCAAACCTTTACCACTAGCACTAATGACTGTCTCACGGGATGGATAAGGAGTTGCAGCTTGAAGATTAGTGATGTCAGTAATCATATGGTTGGTGGCACATGAATCAAGCAGCCAAAACTTTTGTTGATGTGCATTAACAGCTAAGTTTGCCCTGGCTGGTATAGCAACTGGTTGAGAAGGCTGAAATTGTGGAGCTTGCTGAAATTGAGGATGTCTAGTAGAGTAATAGCTAGGTGAATTCCCAAAAGAAGAAAGATACTGTGAAGAAGAACCAGCCATAGGAAATTGTTGATAACTAATAGCATTTCTGTCAAAACATGTAGCTGCAGTGTGTCCTTTTCTGTGACAAATCTGACAACCATTATGAAAACAGTTAAGAGCTGAATGACCTTTCTTGTCACAAATTTGACAAATTTGTAATGGGTTGTAAGCTGAACCAGGGTGTGATGGAACAGAAGGAACATTCTTAAGCATATTAGCACCATACTGACATTGCTGGGAAGGCTGATGACTAGAGTAAAACTTTTTACCCTTTCCTTTAGACCTGAAATTATTACCTTGGAAGTTGTTAAAGGAACCAGAGGTCAACAATGATGTATTGCAGAAAGCAAATGTAGAGAGAGAGAGAGAAAAAGTTTTTTGGGTAAAGTACAAAAAACAACCTCAACTATTGGTGTCACGACACTTTCATACCTCATTTTTTAAAATTGACAATGTCATACCTCATCTTTAGAATTTGTGCCAATGTTATACCTTCCGTTAACTTGGCCGTTTATTTCTCAGTTAAATACTGATGTGGCTTGATTCGGGACCCATTTTTTTATTAAAAATATTATTAAAACTAAAAAAAAATCATTTAATATTTTTTAAATATTAAAATAAAAATATTAAAATAAAAAAAATAAAAAAAAAAACCCTCAGGTCCATTCATCCCTCCCCCTTCTCTCTTTTCCCCATTTTCCTGCAACCCAGAAAGAAGAGAAGGAGGAAGAAGAAGAGGAAGAAGAAGAAGAAGAGGAAAAAAAAAAAATACCCAAACCAAACCCAGTTCGTCCCCCCTCCCCCCGCCACAAACCCAACCCCTTGCAACCCAGAAAGAATGAGGAGGAAGAAGAAGAAAAAAAAAGAAAAAAAAGAAAAAAAAACCCCAACCCAACCCGAAGGAGGAAGAAGAAGAAGAAGAAGGAAAAAAAAAAAAAAAAAGGAAACCCAGTTCGTCCTCCCTCCCCCCCCCCCCCCCACCCAACCTGAAGAAGAAAAACAAGAAAAGAGAGAAGAAAAAAAAAAACCCAGTTTGTCCGTTCCCCCCGCACTCACCCTCTTCCCTCCACACCCATTCCCCCCCCCCCCCCCATTTTCTCCGCACCCAGGTTCTCAACCTTCGAAATCGGCCTGACGAAGGTTTCTCGATTCCACCTCAACGGGATCTAGGTTTTTTTCTGGGTTTTTTTATTTTATTTTATTTGGGTTGCAGGTAGTGGGTGCGAGGTTGGGTACAGAGGGTGGGTGCGAAGGTGGGGAGTTTAGGTGCAGAGAGTGGGTGGAGGGAGAAGAGGGGGTGGGAAGCGGGGAAAACAAATTGGCTTTTCTTTTTTTTTTTTTTTTTTTTTCCTCTTCTTTTTTCTGGGTTGCAGTTGCAGGAAGGGGGGAAAAGATGAAGATTGGGAGAAGAGAGAGAAGGGGGGGGAAGGGGACGAACTGATGTTGGTTTTTATTTTTTTTAATTTAATTTAATTTAATTTTTTTAACTTTTCTTTATTATTTTAATATTTAAAAATATAAATGATTTTTTTTTAGTTTTTAATAATTTTTTTAATAAAAAATGGGTCTCGGATCAAGCTACATCAACATTTAAGTGAGAAATTCACGTCTAACTAACGGAAGGTATAACATTGACACAAATTCGTACGATGAGGTATGACATTGTCAAATTTAAAAGATGAGGTATGAAAGTGTCGTGACACCAATAGTTGAGGTAATTTTTTGTAATTTACCCAAGTTTTTTACTATAGAGAGAAACAAATTTTCACTCTTTGTATTTTCTATTTCTCAAAATGTATATAATTACATTCCAATATGGTATGTATAGCTTATACCACTATCAACAATTCTAACTAACTCTATACCCCAACCAATTATAACAAGACATGTCATTCAATCTCACACACTAAGCATATCTATCAACCTATCAACCTATCAGCCATGCCATATGTACAAATTCACACGGTTTCGATTATTAACCATCAGCTAAACCCCCCTCTCCTCTCCTAACATAAAAGACTAATAATTGACTCCCTCTCTCTCTCTCTTCCTCTCTTCTTTTCTTCTTATATATATATAGGAGCACCAGCTCAACCTTGATCGCACCTCCAAAGTACAACGTTCAAAGTCGAATTCCCCTTCTTATCCTGGATCTTACTCCTTTTTTCTCAGATTATTAATATTCCTTCAATCCCACAAAGAGAAACAAGAATGGTGGTATCATCTCCTTCAACAATAAGAAGCAAGAAAACCATGGCAATAGGAATTCCCACAATCGATCTATCAAATTACAATAGGTCAAAGCTATCAGAACAAATTGTTGAAGCCTGTGAAGAATATGGTTTCTTTAAGGTGGTCAACCATGGTATCCCAAAAGAGGTCATTGAGACAATGGAAACACAAGGGTCTGATTTTTTTGCCAAGCCAACAATGGAGAAGCAACAAGCTGGCCCGGCTTGTCCTTTTGGCTATGGCTGCAAAAACATTGGCTGCAAAGGCGACACTGGAGAGCTTGAGTACCTTCTTCTTCAAACCAATTGTCAGTCCATTTCTGAGAGATCCAATGATATTTCCAACGACCCTACGAAATTCAGGTAATATATTGCGTTCATGATTTTCTAATTATAGAGTATGCATGCTACATATTTCGTAGACATTATATATGTCCGAGAAGTAATCATATAATTAAGGGAATAAGAAGGGATATGGCTTCTGTTTCTTCATAGAAGCTTCGTTGTTCATGGTAATAAGTTTATGGCGTGTTTGAATTTATTTCTTTGGTTTGAATTGTTTTATGTCATTGTAGTAAGATGTTGTCAAATGTATATAACTCTGAATTCATGAAACTTGTCATAGAAAGAGGATTGCTTTACGGATGTAAGGTGGAAAAGATTGTTTGGTGTTAATCCTTAGTATCTAGAAAACGACATGTTTCCTTGTTGGAAAAAGAAAGGATTAAAATAGCAAACGATGTATTTTATAAGTAATTAACTAATACATTTTTAATACAATGCTTACCTTGTTAGTTGTTAGAATAATAATTTATTGTTATTATATTAGAATCTTAGTGAATTAGTGCGAGAGTTTTTGTTTCATCACGGACATGCCTAAGTCATAAAAATTAATAAACTTTCGAATTGGTTGGAGGGAACTCTTTTATGATAAACAAGCCCCAAAATATAATGTTTATATTGCTACATTAATTGTGAATCAATGATATCAATAATTCCCATTTAGATTATTGAAAATATGATAGATTAAGTTTTGACTAACTATATAATCATTGATTCCAACTGCCGTGGTTCCTGCATAAAGTATACAATGATTGAGTATCTTCTCCTAATAGCTTTAAGATTTAACAATGAATATCCAGGGTTAATTACCGTAAGAAAATTGATTGAGGCTAATACTACATGATGAGATTTTAGGATGGAAAGCAATTGGGTCGGTGGTCTCCAGGTTTTCTTGTTTCAAATAAAACCCATCTAAAAGTAGCAAAGAGGCAGATAAGGAGCTTAGCTTTATAACTGTCAGCCAGTGTTTGCAATATGTATGGCATTGGCATTATGCTTTTTTGTCAATAATTTAATGTTAATCCTTCCGGAGCGGACTTGGGCAGTTGGAAAGTTTTACCTCAATTACATGATCTTAAATATATCATCATTTTATTGTCATTTCTGTAACATTTTCTATCAGTAGTACTTCTCTTCTCCATTCATACATTTTTGGGAGTGGGGTCACCAAATAGTACCGAATGCTTGCTGATCTACGAATCGGGCATGTGATGTACTGATGTAAGTTTGACATGACTGCTTGGAGTTTGACATGACTGCTTGGATCGACCTTATATATATATATATATATATATATATTCATTCTTGCATGAACTGATTTTAATTTATTGGTATTGATCATATGAGTAAAATGAAACCACATTAAACCAGGCATCGAGTTCCATTGAGTACAAAGAGAAGGACACTTTACACACACACACAGGCTTTTTAAGAGAAAGGAATCTCATTTTTCAAAAAAAAAATAAGAACACCATCTTGACCATTAGATTTGACTTTAATTAAATTATATGACTGAGATTAAATCACAGGCCACATAATGTCAACCACATGATTTCATTAAAGTCAAATCTAACAGTTAAGAGAATGTCCCTATTTTAAAAAAAAAATGGAGATCCCTTCCCTTATATATAGAGAACTGTTATTAGCGTTCCAAAAATCTTATTCTACACTCCTCACAAATATATTTTTCTTTCTAATTATAGAAAGTTTAAAGTATAGAATAAGAATTTTAGAGTGTTAATAATATAGGGAATTGTTATTAGCATTCTAAAAATCTCATTCTACACTCCTCATAAATGTATTTTTCTTTCTAAATATAGAAAGTTTAAAGTATAGAATAAGAATTTTAGAGTACTAATAACAATTTTCTATATATATACACAGAGATACACACACATAAGCAGGCTTGGCATTGGGCTACATTTTCAATTGTGGGACTCCCACTTTTGGCGGCAGCTAGGGCCAGATCGTTATTTGTTTGAAAAAGTGAGCCAATTAACAACCGTAATCATGAATATATATAGCTAGAAGTGTAGGTCAACAAATTAAAAATAGATAAAAGATAATTGTTAACTTAATACCACCAGGATTAGTTAACAAGTTTTATGAGGATGAATTGTGTTGGTACAAATGGATATATAGTACCAAACAATAACTAGTAAATGGAGAGAGTCAAAGAAAAGTTGAGTTGCATAAGCATCCTTTTTTCCTATACTAAATTTGGACATGCATTGAGATGATTTTTCTTACCAAACGCTTACTTTAATTTTGGGTTATATGTAGTATATATATACATGAGCGAGTGAATAAGTAAATTCTACAATGCATGGACAGTCACTCATAGCTCAAAGAGTAACAGTCGCCAAATAATTGTCATATTTCCTGAAGTGATCAATCGGTGAATATTGCTTTTATACTATAATGATCTAACAGTCACTCACTCACACGATAACTATTTACTATTTAGTGGTGGTTATTCATTGACTATCTAACTAACATGATCAATATTCTTTCAATTAATCCAGCTGTGCAGTGAATGATTACATAGAAGCAGTTAAAGAATTGGCATGTGAGATTCTTGATCTGGTGGCCGAGGGACTATGGGTTTCAGACAAGTCTGTGTTCAGCAGGTTCATCAGAGACGTCCAGAGCGACTCAATTCTTAGGATTAATCACTATCCTCCGGTCAAGGACTGGGACACAGCAACTAAACAGCATCCTTTCACTAACAACAACAACAACAACAATAATAATTATAATAAGATTGGATTTGGAGAGCATTCTGACCCTCAAATCTTGACAATCTTTAGATCCAACAACGTGGGGGGCCTTCAGATTTTTCTACGTGATGGCTTGTGGGTTCCCGTCGCTCCCGACCCCAATCAATTCTTTGTAATGGTTGGTGATGCCTTACAGGTCAGTAACATCATCATTCATTTTGGATCAACCGTAAATTTACGAAGTATTATAAATTTTTTATCACTAGAAAAGTTTGAACTAGTTATATGATTTGATAAGTTATATTTGTTTATCAAAATTAAAATAAAAGTAAAACCCCTCTGTCTCTCTCCCTCTTTTCTCACTCTAGAACCAATCAAGTTGGGGGTACTCTACATAACAAGAGGAAAAAGCCAATCAATTGTAAATCTCAACGACCTGTTTCCTTGTCCGGCAAGTAATTTCAAAGTTACATTTTGGGAAAAATATGTGGAAGTGATCTCCCTGCATGTGGCAAGCTGAGTGACAATAGTATCTTTCGGTTACAACATAATCTCTTCTATGATCCAAGTTCTTTATTTTGGTGTTGCCAACAGTAAATTCATTTCTTAGAACAGACTAATTGAATTAAAATGATCCAAATAGTAAAATGCTAATTTCACAAATAAAAAAAAATATTAAAAAAAAAAGTTCAACATACCTACAAAGTAGGTAGTTAAACTCCCACCATGTTTTCTTCTAATTTTAACCAACATATGCCTACACACTTTGTGTGTGAACATTTTTATTTTGTTTTAAAGGGGGAAGGAAAGAGAGGCCTCAAAAGTAGGGTAGGGAGACAGACTTTTATTTTTTATTTTTTAAATCAGATATGCCACTTACTATAGTCTAGTGATATTCCTCTTCACTAGTAAGTGAAAGGTCTTAAGTTCGGTTCTCCCAAAGACAAATTTGAACCACATTATTACTAGCCCATTGTGAGGTTAAGCCCACTCATTCCCCTTAGTGTAGATAAATAATATCGATTGTTAAAAAAAAAGAAAAAAGATATGTTGGCATTATTTGTGGGTGAGGCTTAAAAAAAGTGTAAATTGAGGTTGTGCAAAATTACTTTACTATCCTTGATTTTATTTTGTGATAGAAGATTACTTGTCTTTTCAATCTCTTATGGTTGACAAAGAGAGTTTTGTTAATATGTAGTTCATATGACATTTTTTTTGGAACGCATTAAATATAATTTCATTTTTTATTTATTTGCAGGCTTTAACGAATGGGAGGTTAGTGAGCGTGAGACATAGGGCACTGGCAAACTCAGTGGTGAAGCCAAGGATGTCGATGGTGTACTTTGGGGCACCACCACTCAATGCATGGATGTCTCCTCTGCCGGAGATGGTGTCGCCGGAGAAGCCCAGCCTCTACAAGCCCTTCACATGGGGTGAGTACAAGAAAGCTGCGTACACTACACGATTGGGAGATTCACGTCTAGACCTTTTCAAGATTAATAACCACATGTGCAAGTGCAACGATCAAATTCCATGTCCATGCTTGGACAATCTTGTAAAATAGAATATATGATTTTACATCTTACAAAAATTGATTACTAGGTAGATAAAAGTCTATATATGTACTCATATGAGGCGGAAGGAATTTCTATTTTTTTTTATATAAAAATGGGAATTACTTGTGGGGTCCACACCACATCAAATTTTAACGATCCGAACCGTCTATTTTTTTTAAGTTGCACCTCATAGATCATTTTTACAAAATATTAGCCAAATTGGAATTATTGGAGGCATCTGATTGAGTTTAAAGAAATTGACAAACATGTTCTCAGAAAAACATTGAAATTTTATAGTGATAATTAAATAGGCAAATAATTTTAGATTGAATTGAATTTTTGTAAGGATGATCTATAAACCGAGACTTACAAAATAGAAAGTTTGGATTGTTGAAGTTCAATGTGGAGTGGGTCCTAAAACTAATCCCCACTCAAATAAAATAGAGATCCCTTCCCTTAAAGGGCTTGTCTATTCATAATTAAGGTGCGTATATATATGTATGGCTAGCCGCTAACATGCTAGGTCAAAATTGTAGTTGAAAATATTGGAGGTTGAGCGTATGGATCGGGAATTTTTGCTCTGGGATTTTAAGCATTTTCCCATTAATTTGTGTCTAGTTGCATGTGGATTTATTTGAATATATGTATAACAAGTACAGCCAAATATCGTAATGTCTGTTGTTTTCTATTGGGCTTTCAGTGTTTGATTTGATTTTGGTGTGTGTGAGGAATGAACAAAAATAATGAAGGTATATTCAGAGTGCGTCGGATACAAGGCTGTGCAAAAATGCAGCAACCATATAATTCGTTTATATATGAGATGGATTGTAGGGTTTTGGTATATTACCAACTCACAATCGTATCTTTAATTGAGCTAGATGACGAACTAGTATTATGTTTTTCACCTAACCATTTTCTAGATCAAATTCTACCCTTTCATTGAGGTTTTAAGTGATTTAATCTAGATTGTACACTTGATACTTGATTACAAAGCTAAAAACTTTCAAACAGAAAATTAGTTAGTTATGCCTTAAAGGAACTTCTTCTTCCCGAGCTTGCAACTTCACTTGCTTCTGCTTCAAACCATTTCGTGAGCCTTCAATTCCAAAAACCAGAATCAATTTAGGTTCCAACACTCCTTCTAACTTGGTTTTAGTTGTCACCCTGAGCAAACCCCTTTGATAAGCGACTCTGTTTTTTGGAAGTGCCTTAGTGAAATATCTACAATTTACTCTTCTGTTTTGAAGCAGTATAGTTTGATGATATTCTCTTGTAATGCTTTCCTGATAAAATGATATCTCTTCTTGATGTGCTTAGCCTTCTGATGAAATACTGGGTTCTTGGTCATGGAAATTGCTCATGTGTTGTCACACAAAAGAGGTGTGGCATCCACTTGCAATTCTCCAAAGACTTGAGTATGAATCTCATCCAAATGGCTTGAGTTGTTGCTTTCGAGGCACTCACATGCTTGACCTAATGGCACAGTCATCAGGTAAACTGTACAGGCAAACATTTTGTGCAACGAGGGGTCCCTCATGCTAACTTTTTTGTAATTAAATTTTTTTTATAAACTCTTGTTATAATAAATAATTTTTTTTAATTCTAAAATTTGAAAAACAATTATTATTACAAAATTGGAAAAATATTATTTACAACCCAAAAAAATTTGTTCGTACAATTATATTACCAAAAACTAAATAAAAAATATAAACTACTGTGTTGGGGGTGTTGTGATTGCTCGAGCGGCTCATGGGATGGCTCTTGGGGGATCCTGGAATGGCTTGGGAAATGGCTGCAAAAGCTTGGCTAGGGGCTCGAGAATTCTAATGCCAGAAGCTAACAAGGACTAACTAAGGCATTGACATACATGTGCACGAATTCCATTTCGCGCACAAGCTCCATCTCTACCTGGTAAAGTTTGGAATCAATCTCAGTCGATGGAGTAGAGCTGGGTGAAGAAGAAGAAGACCCGACTTCCCGAACCCGACACACTCATAGGTCGTGAACTTCCTTGCCCTTCTTTTGGCCAACTTTGTTCATCAGCAACTAGAGAAGTTGGCGCTGGAGGTGTCAGCTGCTCCATAGGCACGTCCAGTTGCTGCAGAGAGATGTTGGCGAGGTACTCATCCTTCTTCTACGTCATAAAAGCCTACCAAAAAAAAACAAGGGAAACAAAGTAGAATTATCAATTATAATTTAAACCTTATTTATTGTAATGAAATTTGTAATTAAAAAAATATAAATGAACGATTACATAAATTTCGTTCACAACCTCGTGCCATAATTAGTGTGCGTCCCCCCCCCCCCGCCCCCAAAACCGCCCACCGTTCCTTGATCTGGTAAGATAGGGGTTGAGAATCGGATTGGTGAAGGTACAAATTATTCTCTCGGTTATCTTTATTTGCCGTCAATTTTTCTGTCCATTAAATAAATATTAATTTAACTTGACTAAAATATATAATAATTGAACAAAAATTAAAAGGAATTGTTATTGGCACTCTAAAAATCTCATTCTACGCTCCTCACAAAGTATATTTTTCTTTCCTAATATAGAAAGTTTGAAGTGTAGAATGAGATTTTTGGAATGCTAATAACAATTCCCAAATTAAAATATAATAAAATTTGATTATTTGATACTTTTCACGGAGAAAATAAATGCAGAACCACTCCCACTCGGCCTCCTTCTCTACAAACTCTCGTGGTGGTTTTGCAAGAGTTGCCTCAGGAGTCGGAAAACTGTCGTAGTACTTGTGTAGCTCATACTTTCACTCCTTATATGGGCTGCTCCACACCTAATCTATGTAATCGACGATAGCTTTGTCCAGTTGGTTCCACCCGAAGTTGGACTGAAATTAAAATAAAAAAAAATAAAAAAAATAAAAAAAATCAAATAGTTAGTTTAAAACCACATAAAATAAATTGAGAAAAAAAATATTATTAAAGTAAGCAAGTATTTGTATGCATACCAAAAGCTGGTAGTCCATCTCGGCACGAACGAGGTCTGTGTGTGTAATCTATGAATTGGCGCCCATGGGCCATTTGGTGCGGATGAGGGCACCACAATCGTAGGTCAACAAACTGTTGATTCTGGCACTCACTCGGCGATGGCTGGCGAGGTATGCAATTAGGATCATCTGCTGCGTCATCCGAGTGATTCGGTTGGTCTTCAAGCCCCGACCAATTCCCCATTTTTTTAGTCCTTGAGTCGGTTGGGAGGTTTCCTTCCTCTACCTCCTCCACGGTCGCCTATTCGGCTTTTATGCTGCCCTGAGATAGGTGAGATAAGATAGAGGCAGATGTTGACACAGGCTAGTGGTGACTGTGGCTATAGATTCGCCTTGCAGATTAGACGGCCTTGATCAACGGTGCAGACGTAATCGCGCTGGCGGCCAACTGGGTTTTGGCTGCTTGGGTCCCGTTGGTCGCCAGAGTTGAACTGGAGGTCGAGCACTCACTCTAAGCAAAGGTGGAAGCAAAACAGAGGCCACTCGTGGTCAAACAAGATAACATATGTGAAAAACACATAATTTCTAAAATTTGCTAAAATTTCAAACAATTTCTAAAATTGGCTAACAATTCAAATATTTCCTAAAATTTCTAAAATTCCACATAATTTCTAATTCATTTCAAAAGTTTCCCATGATTCTAAAATTTCAAATAATTTCTAAAATTGCCCACAAATTCTGAAATTTCCTAAAACACCCTAACATTTCAAATCTTCCTAAAATATCCCAAAATATCCTAAACCACGACCAGCACAACCACAACCACATCCACAACTGCCTCGTGGCCGCCGCCGCCACCACCATCTAACTCGTGCCCACCAAAAATAGCATTGTGGCAAACAAGCAAAGCCAGAAGCCTACAATCGCAAACCCTCTGCGCTCCAGGTGTTTCCCTCCCTTCTCTTTATATTTCCTTCATCTTAATACCCAAATCGTTAAAATCTCAAATTTTCCCTAATTTAAATGTCGTTTGTGTTTTCCTGATGTTTTAGGATAGGTTTTCTGTGCAATACTTAAATTTTGTAATTTTTTTTTTGGTTTTAAATTAACAAATGAATAAATTTGGGGGTTTTTGCTCGACGATCATGATCAGCTTTGGTACCCATATCAGCATAAATGTGGACATTATATGTGCCACATCATCACTTAATGGTTGAGATTAACGGATTTTTGTAACGGGTGTATGATATTGAAATAAAATGATAGTAAATGTATGAGATTGAAATGTTTTTAAAATGTTGTATGAGGTTGCAATTGCATCCAAGCATGAGGGGGTAAAATGTACTTTACCCCAATATTTATCTGCTGTTGAACATTAAGTTCAAACAGTTCAAAAAAAATCATCGAATTTGATGATCAAGTAATTTAGTGTGTGCTTTCACTCTCAATTTGGGACATTGTAAAAAATGAACAAAATTGGACTTAAAACAACCGTTAAATTGTGAATTTTAGTTTCTAACTGTCAAATGATTTTGTCCCATTACCTAAGCTCATGACGTTTTTTCTAGGGTGATTTTTTTGTGTAGTATATCTCAAAGTATATGCGAACATGTTTGACGGTTGGATTGGGGATACTAGTTTCGTAGAATACTTGTCCCCTTGTAAAGAATTGATTCCAAAACACTTAGTAATTCTCTTATACTTCCATTAAGTACAATTTAAGTTTTTATTGTATCTGCTATTTTAAACATTGTTATTTATGATTGGGTTCGTTCCTCTTATTCTTGTAGGGTTGAGGATTGTATTTGCTAAAAAAAAAAAAATGAACAAATTTGGAGCTAAAACGACCGTTAAATCTTGAATTGTAGTTTCTAACCATTGAATGATTTCGTCCATTACGAACGTGTTTTACTTGTTGGATCGGGGAAACTAGCTTCTATACTTAGTGTTACTTAATCTCCGAACGTGACAGTGCCTAGCTAGTTCCATACAGCTACTTAGGAGAAGAAGGTGCACCTTCAGTTATGTAGGTTTAGGGAGTAGTATTAGAGGTATAAATCATAATAGTAAGTACAATTAGAGAAGGAATGGAAGCCAATTGTGGGGGTTCGCAGCAACTATAAGATATCTAATAATAATATTACAACTAGTAACTTGAAAGGATATAATGATTGTCGTGTAGTCCAGCTTGAAAGGATATAAAAATCACTATGTGGACTACTTGAGTAATTTTTTTGTGTTGAGGAAAGTGATGGCCAAAAGTTACTCAGATGTCTTGCATGCGGAAGAATAATAGAAGTATTGAAGAATATTAGTAATAAAGCTATATTGCATGGCAAAATTAAGCTGAAATCATGTACATGATTAAATGTAGGTTGATGTGCTAAGAAAAATCAGTTTTCACCAAGATCCTTGCAACGTTGCAATTTGTCAACCAACCCATCAGTGAATGATTAGCCATTCGAATTACAACATCGTCATGGATCTTGGTGAAGACCCATTTATTAAGTACAATGAAAAAAAGCTCATGTATAGAATTTAGAGATTTACAAAAAGGCTCAACCGTGAACTCACGAAAACACACTTTTAGATCTAATTTGAGCTTTAGAAAACAAGGTAGTCTTTTGTTAAAAAAAAAAGGCTCATCTAGAGCTTTGGAACCCATTACGATGATTTCCTCTCCATGTTCTTCCACATGCAAGACATCCAAGTAACTTTTTTTCACCTCTTACTTCGACATTACTGTTGTATCTTTACCATGTTCTTCCACATTATGGTGGTATCCTCTCTATGTACTCCCTAGATCTCCTGCCACAATATCCATGCCTTTGCTGCTAGTGTTTTTCATGACATACTTGGGGACCTTGTGCAAAGTGGTGAAATGGTAGGGTTTGGATAATGGGAACAGAGAGTATTAAAGTAAAGACGAAAGGGAGAAGGGATAAAAACGAATAGGAATGTATAGATTAGAAAGAGAAAAATGGAGTTATAGAGAATAACAAGTAAGATGAAGGCACTGACTTGTAAATTAATGAATAAGGGTTTGCTTGATGAACCACTCCGTCGCATAAGGGTTTTGAGTAAACCCTAAATGTTGACCATCTTTATTGTACCAATTGAAATATCTGTTGGGTAAAGACCATTCACTTGGTGAAACTTGTGTTGTCGCACAAATATTTGTAGGGCAAGCCCTATTTTCTGGTAATGGAGATGGATTTTAGGATTTTGGTACATTGCAAACTCACAATCCTATCTCTAATTGAGCTAGATATGTTCTTCACCTAACCATTTTCCAATTAAATCCCAGCGTTGCATTGAGGTTTTAAGTGATCTAGTATGAATTGTACACTTCACACTTGATTACAAAGCTAAAAACTTTAAAACATGTTTGTACTATACTTGACCAATCCCCAAACTACCAAGCATCGGCCAACTTCATACCTTCAAGGATTCATTGAGGGGTTTATGCTAAGGCACCCATGTCGAAGCATAAGAGTTTTCCTCAAACCAGGAGACCAATCAGAACACAACACATGTCAACTTCAGAATAAAGCTCATAGAGTCTCACATCGACCGTGGACAAAAGCTGGAAACTCTCCTCAACTATAAAATAAGGCTATTCTCCTACAATGAATCCCTAATGTTATTATTGTACTTAAACTAGTCATTAGAACACACTAGTGATGATTATGCATGAATCTATGTATTAGTGTAAACCCTTTGCTATTAATGAGAACTCCTCTACTCCGTGGACTTAGCCAAACTTAGGGTGAACCACGCAGATCTTGTGTTTGCTTCCCTATCTCTATCTCTATACATATTTATCCTCACTAGTGATCGAAGCAACCGAGCAAAAGTCGTCACTGATTTTGTGCATAAACATTTGGTGCCGTTTGTGGGAACGACACTTATTCCTACTCTCTCCAGCTTTGTTAAGCTAGTTTCCATTGTTTATACACTCTTCTTTGATCAAGCATACTTCTCTAACATGGACAACAAAAGAAGCCACAACACACATAACGGCACCCCCTTATGCCAAGTGTGAGACAACAAAGGAAAGAAATAAAGAAATTTGCTCTTCAAGCTAAGGTTGAAGAGCTTGAGGCTCAGAACAACAAGATAGCAATGAAGAATGAGTTCCTATAAGAATAGTATGAGAAACTCTTCCAGATGCTCGACGAGGTTAGGCAGACTCAATCTCATAAACTTGTCACACCTGTGGTTGGTAACTATCACCTGTGTGCCCCCAACATGGAAGGTCACCGGTCTTCAACATAAATACTCCTAACAAGGGGTGAACTACCTATCAATGTGTTGATCAACGCTAGATTTCTCTCTGTTGGAAGTATGCCCACAAAGCCACTCATTTGATGTAATAGCTTTTTGGAATACTTATTGTGTTAAACTTTTATATGTTTAATAGAGGGAAAAAGCTTATTGTTAATCACTATTTATAGTATCTTGTGTTTAAGCAATAAGGGAATCCAAGGAATGTATTTGATCTAAGAGACAAGTGATTTAAGTTAGTTAAATTAACGAGACCTTTCTCTTATGTTCATTCCTAAAACGTTCCTAGCCATAGGATTGCCAATTGGGCATTGACAATCCGCTAAGGTTAGTATGTGTTATGTCGACTCAAGCGTGAGTATGAACTAGTCTCAAGTCATTTGGTGTTGGACACTAAGGCAAACACATAGGTGCTCGAAAGAGTAATCGAGTACACTGAACAACGATCAAACGAGAGTTCGAACATACATGTCATGTGAGAACTCAATAGTTGCAATATGCAAAGTAGTCCTTTGACCTGAGGCATCATTGATGTCTAATGGTTAGGTCCTTGATCTTTGATTATGTCAACGGCATTCCATTGGAGTGTCCACGGCATTGTTGGGGTCAAGCTATCTAGTCATGTAGGCATATGAATGCACAACAAGGGATCTCTAACCTTCCATGGTGGAAGGAGAATACTCTAAGATATGATTCGAGAGTCTTTGGCCAAAGCATATGAATATGACTAAGGAAGGTTGTTCCAAATCTTATTCAATTGAATCATATAGAGAAATATCACATTGGATAGTAGACATGAAACAAACTATCACTTAAACAATGTGATTAAGAGTATTGTATTAGAGAAGGACCGTATTGCATTGTAGTTGTAACTGGATAGGTTCTCCAACCACTTCTACTTAGCTTGGGTAACCATGACATGCTGCTAGGCGTCACCCATGGTTTGTGGAAGCCCTAAAGATTAGCAAATACTAATTTTAAGGGAGAATTGAAATGTGGTTTCAATTCACAATCGATCGTTAAGAGTAACATCGCCCACTACCTCGCTAATTGGAACCTAATGGATCGTACACCGAGTAAGGATATAAGTGAAGAAATTATATGAAATGGATAAGCAATTAAATGGTTTAATTGAAGAATGGTCAAGATTAATTAAATAGTTAATTAATTATACGAAACGTTCGTATTGGGCGTTTAAGTTAGTTTTGGGCTTCGGGGCACAAAAACGTTTTGGTCCACAAGGCCCATTATGTTTAAGTTGTATGACAACTAAAACAAAATGGGCAATTAAGCCCAATAACAACATATGGCCATAAGGGTGAGGGGTAGCAAACTTGTATTAATTACAAGTTTGCCACTCACATGAAATGAAGTGTAAAATCAACATTATAGCTTGGTTTTCACATTAGGGGTTTTCTAATAGAATTTGGGTGAAACCTATTCTCTCATTTTTCTACATAGAGGCCGGCCACCTTAGGGGAAGAACATCTAGCAATCTTTCTTCCCTAAGTCATCCATTTCATCTTCACACAACATCTTTGGTGTGGAGACTTAGAGACACCAAACTTTTGGTGTTTTGGAGAACAAATCCTCAAATCCTCAAAGAAGAAAAGGAGCACTAAAAGGGAGGAAATCACAAGGAAGATCCAAGGAGCAAGGAGGTGACTTGAAGGCCCTCCACTTGGGTGAATCCCTTGTGCAATCAAGGATGAGCTTCAAGGGTAAAGAATCTCTAAATTCTTATTCTCTTTAATATTGTTAAAGAGTCTTATGGTTCACCATATACTAGGCTTTGAAAGTCATGGGTTTTATGAATTGTTTTTGAATGCATGCCTACTTTAAAGTGTTATTAGTATGCCTATGTATTCAAATGTTCATGCATGTTCTTAGCTAGGACAAAATTTTTCCTTCAAGTGGTATCAGAGCCTAAGCCTAGTTTATGGTGGATCCTTTTGGGTTTTGTGATTTTTCATATTTTGTGATTTAAGTGTTGTAAATGTTACAAGCTTTGTTCTTGCTTTGAATATAAATTTTACTTGAAAATTTAGCATCTCAAATGTTGTAGATGTATTTCATTAAAGCATGAATAATGGAACTAAAAGTTGGTGCCAAGTGTTTTGGGATTTTCGGCCAAATCCAAAGGGTGATTTTTTGGGTTCATGTTAGGCTTGTTAAAATGGTTTTAAAGTGCTTTTTGGAACCCCTAAGTACCCTAGGATATTAACCCTCTTTTGAGTTGTGAAAATTTGAGTTTTTGGTGAAAGAAAACATCCATGGAGCTATTATGAGTTTTCATGTATGTTCTTCATATTTCTTGAAGTTCTTATCAAGAACAAAAGTTTTGAAGTTTTGATTCAAAAGTTTTATGTTTTACATAAAGTTTTGATTATTAGTTGATGGATGATGATTGTTGGTAAGAAATGATTAAATGGTTTTAATTATATCAAAGATATATTTTCTTTTCAAACCACCCCCACCATCTTTAATCTCACCCACCAAAATCCACTTACAAAATTCCTTTTATCAAAAATCTCTATAACAACTATCCTTGGCCGGCCACCCCTCTAGTGGGGTGCTTTTGTGCAATTAAATAAAGTTTTGATACTTTTGTGTATTTGTATTTTGGCCCAAAAGTTTGTGTTTTTGCAAAATGGCCCAAATAAAATGAGAACAAAAATTGTTTTGTCTCTTTAATGAGAATTGGATTTTCATTATATTTAGTTCCATTTAAATCAATTCTATGGATCCAAAAACCAATTGTTTAAAGTTGCTTTCTTAGTTAATTTAGTTAATTAAGAAAAGGGTGATTATGAACCAAAGGCCTCGATAATTGAGCTATGTGATTGGCCGATTTACATTATGAATGATTGGGTTTTAAGTAATGTAGATTTGAATGTAATTTGATTAATTCAAGTTGTTGTAAAGGGCATAAGCCCATTATTTGTTTTGTAAAAGGGCATAAGCCCTTCTTATTATTTCATGTATTCCTCTTTGTTTATATGTATGCAAATTGGAATAGTTGGGTCCAACGCCCAATAGGAAATAACGGTTTAATTGGATTAAACGCGTAACTAAAATCAACAACTATCTACCTTAAACCCAAGGTCCAACACAAGGCTCGTGTTGGATCAAATCAAACGGTTCATAATCATCCTAAAACCTAATATGACTATATAGTCCATATGAGGATGCAATGCGTTCGTTAGTAGTTCCATATAGTCTCGCTTATTTCAACGAAACAGTGGGAGTATTATATGCTACTAAATCATATTAACTTGGACCAATAGTTATGATAGGACCATGTTCTTTTAATATGATTAAAATGTTTTTGATGTAGCCCAAAACTACTCCCTCAACAAACGAATATTAAGTTGATAAACGAGAGATGTTTTGAACATTTCTTCGTAGGCCTTCCACCGTGGTGGGCTCCAATCGTTTGTGACTCATGCACCGGCTTCACCCTATAATGGGGAAGTACAAAGTATGGGCTTACATCCAGGAAGAGTCCATAAACATATGATGAGGTGAGTGTAGACAACGAGTATGACCAACATGATATAATTCTGAGGTTGTGCTTGAACCTCTACATAAACTAAGCATGGTGGGAATAACTTAACTAAGTGCAATGGTGCCAACATGATATAATTCTGAGGCATTCATTCTCTAAAGGCCAAACTAGATGGGTAATTACAAGAGTTGTAAATGACTAAAGTGTTATTCTCTCATCATTATTTTTGCTAACCAACATGATATAATTATGAGGTGGGCTTGGTAATGGTGAGTCTCCCATACCCCGCTAAGAGTTCAACATAACTCTCGGATTCTATTGAGGGATATGAAATTTGCCAAAAATAGTGGGTGGTACTATTTGATTCAAGACCCAATCAAGTAGTTAATCAACAATCTAATACGATTTCTGTTATGTTATGTAGTTAACGACATGCCTAAAATACTACCCACCATTATACTTGACAAAATGGCCCAAGACTTTTTCCTTGCATATCTCTCGGATGATTTCACTAAGTTTATTGTAAACTATAAAGTGAATAGATTCGATCATACTTTTAACGAGATGATTGACATGTACTGTAAATTTGAAAAATGTTTCAAAAAGGATAATGGGAGTGAGAATGCAAAAACAAGGAAAAGGTTACATAAGAAGAAGGCAAAGAAATCCAAAGGAACATGCTTTCATTGTGGAAAGGATGAACGTTGGAAGAAGAAATACAGGGTGCGCATTGCGAGCCTTATGACACGAACTTTTGAAGAGACTATTTCGGTCATAGAAAGTGCTTTTACAGTGAGCTCCAATTCCTGGATATTTGATTCAGGCGCTAGTCAACATATCTGTAATACGATGCAGGGACTAGTAGGGAGCAAGACACTACGCAATGGGGAGATGGTTGTGCGAGTTGGGAACGGCGCTAAAATCTCTGCAAAAGCAATAGGCACCTATATGCTTAACCTACCCTCTGGGGAAGTCCTGGAACTTAAAAATTGTTTATATTTTCCTTCATGTATAAAGAATTTGATTTCTATCTCTAAGCTTTTACGAGATGGGCACTCAGTATTGTTTGACAAAATGAGTTGCACTTTATACTTGAACGGTCATATTATCTCTCATGGTAATATGATAGAGGGACTTTTTCACCTAGAGACGAATAGTGGGATGCACTGTATTGAAAGCGGGAATACCTCAAAACCCAAAAGGGCTAGAGAAGAAGTTAACCAAGTTAGACTTTGGCATCTTAAACTTGGACATGTAAACCAGGATAAGATTCGCAAGATGTCGAAAGATGGATATCTTGGCCCATTAGGTAATGACCTCATGGGAACTTGTGAACCTTGTCTACTGGGGAAGATGACCAAATCTCCATTCACTGGGAAAGGAGAGCGTGCCACTGAAATTCTAGGGTTAATCCACACTGACGTATGTGGACCTATGTCTACTACGTCGAGAGGAGACTTCTCCTACTATATCACATTCACCGACGATCACTCTCGGTTTGGCTATTTGTATCTTATGAAGTACAAGTCAGAATCCTTTGAAAGGTTCAAAGAATTCAAGAATGAAGTTGAGAAGCAAACTGGGAAACAGATAAAGACCCTAAGATCGGATCGAGGGGGTGAATATCTGAGTAATGAGTTCCTAGATTATCTCAAAGAGTGTGGAATTGTATCACAGTGGACTCCACCAGGAACTCCTCAACATAACGGAGTTTCTGAGAGGAGAAACCGAACCTTGATGAACATGGTTCGTTCTATGATGAGTTCCGCTGATCTACCAATATCATTCTGGGGATATGCACTACACACAGCAGCTTATTTGCTGAATGCAGTGCCTTCTAAATCTGTTCCACAAACACCATATGAGATATGGTATGGAAAGAAGCCAAGTCTTAAACATCTTAAGATTTGGGGTTGTCCAGCATACGTTAAGAAACAAGATGCTGGAAAGCTTGAAGCGAGATCCGTTAAATGCTATTTTGTGGGGTATCCTAAACAAACCTATGGATAGGAATTCTATCACCCTGACGACCATAAAGTCTTTGTCGCCAGAACTGCTATATTCATGGAGGATGAATTAGTTCTTAAAGGAACTAGCAAGATAGAATTGAAGGAAATTAATGAGATTAATGATGAACCACAAACAAGCACTCGACAAGTTGACAACCCTGTTCCTGAACCCCTAGCTCCACGTAGATCTGAACGGGTTAATAAGCCACCTAGGAGGTATGGCTTAGATAAAGACTTTGGGGAATTGTACCTTCTAGGTGACAATGACACAAAGGAAGACCCTAGAGACTACATTGAGGCAATGTCCGACATTGACTCAAAGAGATGGCAAGAGGCCATGAAATCCGAGATGGATTCCATGTATCAAAATCAAGTCTGGACTCTTGTAGACCCTCCAGAAGGTATAGTACCTGTTGGAAACAAATGGATCTTCAAGAGGAAAATAGGCGTTGATGGGAACGTGGAGACTTATAAGGCTAGACTAGTAGCCAAAGGTTACAGGCAACGAGAAGGGATTGACTATGAAGAAACTTTCTCTCCTGTAGCCATGATTAAGTCCATTCGGATTTTGCTTGCTATAGCTGCATACCATGATTATGAAATCTGGCAAATGGATGTGAAGACAGCCTTTCTGAACGGCTACCTAGAGGAAGAGCTTTATATGGCTCAACCCGAAGGTTTCGTGTCCAAGTCTGAAAAGACTAAGGTATGCAAGCTTCAAAGGTCCATTTATGGACTTAAGCAAGCCTCCAGGAGCTGGAACATTCGTTTTGATACTGAAATCAAATCGTTTGGTTTTACTCAAAATGAAGACGACAATTGTGTTTATCAAAAAGTCGTTGGGGAAGCAGTTGTATTCCTAGTGTTATATGTAGACGACATATTACTATTCGGGAATGACACTGCAGTACTTTCTTCTGTAAAAGTGTGGTTGTCCAAAACCTTCCACATGAAAGATTTAGGAGATGCATCTTATGTACTTGGGATAAAGCTCTATCGTGATAGATCCAGAAAATTAATTGGATTATCCCAATCTATGTACATTGATAAGGTGCTAAGTAGGTTCCAGATGGAGCAATCTAAGAAAGGTATTCTTCCTGTAGGACATGGAATTCATCTTTCTAAGTCCATGGGACCTAAGACTCCTGAAGAGATACGGCATATGAATATGATTCCTTATGCTTCCGCCATAGGAAGTCTTATGTATGCCATGATATGCACAAGGCCTGATATCGCATATGCTGTGAGCATTACTAGTCGATATCAATCTAACCCAGGATCAGAACACTGGGCAGCTGTCAAGACGGTCCTTAAGTACTTAAGAAGAACTAAGGACATGTTCCTCGTTTATGGAGGAGCGACAGAGTTGCGAGTGGAAGGCTATACAGACGCAGATTTCCAATCTGACGTCGATGATAGAAGTTCCAACTCCGGATATGTATTCACTCTGAATGGTGGGGCTGTCAGCTGGAAAAGCAAGAAACAAAGTGTAATTGCTGATTCCACGACAGAGGCTGAATATGTCGCTGCAGCTGAAGCCGGCAAAGAAGCGTTCTGGATGAAGAAGTTCATCAATGAACTTGGAGTGGTTCCAACCATTACATCACCAGTAACTTTGTACTGTGATAATAGTGGGGCGATAGCTCAAGCCAAGGAACCCAGGGCACATCAAAAGAACAAGCATTTTGATAGGCGCTTTAATATCATTAGAAGATATACTGCCGAGGGGAAAGTTAACATCCTCAAAGTTGCTTCAGCCGATAACGTAGCAGATCCACTAACGAAGCCAATGTCTCAAATCCAACTTGACCGTCATATGGAAAAGATGGGTATTAGATACATGGGAAGATGGCTTTGAGTGCAAGTGGGAGATTGTTGGAAGTGTAGACATCGAAATTTCGGTGAAATGAATGTTAACCAATAATTAAAATTTCAACGCTTACGTGTCACATAAATTTTACATGTAGCGTGTGACTCAACGAAAAATCGAAATAAATTGGAAAGGTCATCAAATAGGACACGTGTCAATATCTGGCAGAAATGATTTATTTCATCTGATTATTTAAATCCAAAAATCAAGTTTTGGAATTCTATAAATAGGAGGCCAAGGCATTCATTTAAGAAGGGAGGAAGGAAAGGAAGAGAAAGAAAGAAAAGAAGAAGAGAAAGAGGAAGAAAGGAAGGAAGGAAGAAAAAAAGAAAGGAAGAAGCCTTGAAACTCTAAAGCTCTCAAGCAAATCCCGAAGGATCAAGAAAGCTCTCTTCGTTCTTCGTCAAATCCTCCTTCAAGATCAAGCCCCAACGGCCCTTGAAGAACTTCCACCAACTCAAGATCAAGCCCCGACGGCCCTTGAGGAAAGTGTTCATCGTTCATCATCCATTCATCCTAAGATCAAGCCCCAACGGCCCTTTGGATCAACAACCTCAACAAATCCACACATACACTCAGTCTTCAAGATTAGGCCCAAAAGCCCTTGAAGATCCGTTCATCCATCAACCTTCAAGATCAAGCCCCAACGCCCCCCTTGAAGAAATCTAGACACCCAGTCTTCAAGATTAGGCCCAAAAGCCCTTGAAGATCCGCTCATCCATCAACAACCTCAACAAATCCACATATCCAATCAGTCTTCAAGATTAGGCCCAAAATCCCTTGAAGATCCGCTCATCCATCAACCTTCAAGATCAAGCCCAAAAGCCCTTGAAGATCCGTTCATCAACTGTTCATCCCTAGATCAAGCCCCGACGGCCCTTTGGATCAACAGCTCATCCACAAACCTACACCCTACGAAGATAGAATCAGAGGATCAAATTACAAAGAGATTGTAACCCCAAAATCATTAAACACAAAAAGATATTTTGTACACGTATTCTTGTCTCTTGTTTCAGGAACTTTTCGTGTTTACAAATTTGGCACGCCCAGTGGGACTATCTCTACCTCTCATCTCTGTCTCCGTTAAAGATATTCAAGCACAGTCCATGGCTTCAAACAAAGAACAAGTCACGACTATCGGCACTACCTCCATTGAAAAACAGCTGGTTCAGATGAAGGAAACAATTGCAAGGCTGATAAAGACTGCAGAGGAAAAAAACTTGCAAACCGCCGGACTCATCAACCGTCTGGAGGCGCAACATGGTGTCATGGTGAAACCAAGCTCTCTTCCAACTAAGAGGACCGAAGAAGGCTTCAACCCAAATGCCTACGAACTCATGTCAAAGGCTAGGCATGACTTTGCTTCCTCTTCAAATCTTGGAAAGAAGGTTTCAAACACCGTCAACGACAAAGATCGCGACCTCACCAAAACTCAAAAGAAGTTGAAGGAGCATGGTTACGGAGTTGACAACAACCAAAGCACACCTCCAAAATCAATGGCATCAAGCAAGGGACAAGCCGTTCTTGCAACCACCAAGGGAAGAAGCATAAGCACTTCCGCCACGAATGGAGCATCCATTGGCACCACAACCACTCATCAACATGCCGCTTCAAAATTGGTACCGCTAAGCGAGCAAAGGGAACATCAAAGGCGCGAGTCTATCATCAACCTAACCTTGCTGGGGGCACCAAAGCATGCTGCTAAGGCGCATAAGATGACATCCCAAAATGGCCAATGGGTTTCTTCATCAGCACCCTGGATGTCTGAAGGAAAGTCATGCCTATTGGTTGCACAAGTCATGACCATCGGCGTCACCTCTGTTGAAGAACAGCTAGCTCAGATGAATGAAGCAATCGCAAAGCTCACACAGACTGTGGAAGAGAAGAACTTGCAGATTGCCGCACTTGTCAACCAACTAGATGCACTGCCCGACGTAAAAGTCGACCCAAATATTAGCCTATTAAAGAAAGAAGGTGACGAAGAAGAGGAGCCACCAGTGGAGAAAGCTGAAGAGAAGCCGAAGCCAGACCAAGCAATGACATCCATGGGATCTCTCTCTATCCAGCAGCTACAGGAGATGATTGCAAGCACTATCAAGACACAGTACGAAGGAAGCTCGCACGACTCCGTACTGTACTCAAAGCCTTACTCCAAGAGGATTGATGCTTTGAAGATGCCGAGGGGTTATCAGCCCCCAAAATTCATGCAGTTCGATGGAAAAGGCAACCCGAAGCAACATGTCGCCCATTTCATTGAAACTTGCAACAATGCTGGGACAGAGGGGGACTACCTTGTCAAACAGTTCGTGCGTTCGCTGAAAAGTAACGCTTTTGACTGGTACACCGACCTCGAACCCGAGTCTATCAACAGTTGGGACCAGCTAGAAAGGGAATTCCTCAACCGTTTCTACAGCACTCGTCGTACTGTAAGCATGCTAGAGCTGACCAGTACGAAACAGTGGAGAGATGAACCTGTCATCGACTACATAAATAGATGGCGTTCATTAAGCCTGGATTGCAAAGATCGGCTTTCTGAAACCTCCGCCATCGAGATGTGCGTTCAAGGCATGCAGTGGGGACTACACTACATCCTTCAAGGCATCAAACCACGAACATTTGAGGAGTTAGCCACCCGCGCCCATGATATGGAGTTAAGCATCACCCGTCATGGGAAGAAAGAACAGATCACCGACTACAAGAATGACAAAGTTTTGGGGCCCAAGGTGGATAAGGCTGCGTGGAAACCCACCAAGGAAGCAATGACGGTCAACACAACTCCAGTCAAAACCCATACACGAGGCAAGGCGATTCAAACCGAAGCTTTTCGTGATCAAGAGATACGTAGACGCACTTTGAAGGAGCTTGAGGAGAAGACTTATCCATTCCCCGACTCTGACGTGGTTGCCATGTTAGATGACTTGCTTGACAAAAAGGTGATCGACCTACCTGAGTGCAAACGGCCGGAAGAGATGAACCGTACTGACAGTCCAAGGTATTGTAAATTCCACCGCTTCATTGGTCATCCGACGGAAAAGTGCTTTGTGCTAAAAGATCTCATCATGAAGTTGGCTCAGAAAGGGATCATCGAGCTAGATCTTAATGATGTGGTGAAATCAAACTACACCTCCGTCACTTCTGGCTCTTTGAACTCAAAATCTTCACCTCAACCGCTGGGGGCATGCTCCAAAACCATGTCAGTCAAGTCAAGTGAAGTTGAAGGATGGACTTATGTCATTCCAAAGAAAATGCACAAGAAACATAGGTCTCCTCCACAAGTTTACCAATCGGAAAGGGGGCAAAGCAGCTACCGTCAACCTTCAAAGCTACATGAAAGTGTTGAGGATGATGAAGTTATGACACAAAGATCGTCCGTTGCCATCACGATGCGCGATTTCTTCCCCAAAGACTTCTTCAATCACTCAGTCGAGACTCCTTGCTATAAAGATTGCAAGGAATGCCTCTCTAAGATCGTTTGACAAATTCAAAAGCTCCTTGTCTGCACGAGTTGAAACTGCAAAAGACACCAAACGCTCCTGGTCTGCACGAGCATAAAAGGCGACATCAAAAGCTCCTTGTCTGCATGAGCTGAAACTGCAAACGGCACCAAACGCTCCTGGCCCGCAAGAGCATAAACTGTGTACGGCAAAATCATCATCAAAATCATCACTCATTTGAACTACGTTATGACTTGATCTCTTCTTTGGAAGAGTACGTAGGCAACTTGAAACTTCAAAACTTCAAGTACAGTCACATCAAAATAAATAAATAAATGTTTCATTAAAGAAAGTCAATTTTATTACAAAAGAAAAGAAAAGAAAAAAATACATATGTATTAGAAAATATATATATATTCTCTACTCAAAAAAAAAAAAAAAAAAAAAAAAAAAAAAAAAAAAAAAACAGAAGGAAATATATACAATATATATACAAATCCAGGCCCTCATCAAAGTCCAAAGACAGCTTCTCCTCCATAGCCCAAAATCCGCTTAGACCCTCTAGACCTCAAGGCCCGTGACAAAATATCCACCAAATCAAATGGAGTGCACCGCAGCTCAAGGCCTAAAGAATTCGGAGAGAGAGCCTATCCTCGCCGCCTTCACCGAGTTATCCGAATCCCATCTCAATCCATCACCTCCCCAAACTGTGTTCGAAGACTGCAACTCTTCTTCTTCCTCCGCTTCCTGGGCTGCTATCTCCGAGCTCAGAACCCAAGAAGAAATTAGCAGCTTCTATGGAGGTAGTAATGGAGGAGTTCCAACTGATGTGATGGATGAGTTTCAGCTCCAAGAGCAGCTCTCCTTCCTCAACGATGGCTGTCCACCACCAATGCGCCGATACCGGAACAAGTTGCGCCGCCGCCTGACTTTGTCAGATCGGGCCACACAGAACGGGTTATCGGATCGGATCCGGTGGTGAGTCCGATGGAGTTCCAAAGGCAATTGCAGAGGCTACAAATCGGAGAACAAGATCAGCAAGCTATGTTAAAAAAAAAAAAAACAGTTTCTTCAAAAGAAAATGTGTATATATATATATATATATATAAATTCCACCATCAGACCCAGCAACGGCAGGACAAGAGTCCCAGCCGGACTCCCAGTCCAATCCGCGGCGCCGGCGATGTGCTGCTGCAGTGGGGCCAGAGAAAGAGGTCGAGAGTCTCCAGGACCGAGATCCGAGCTGTCACCGGTGAGTCCTCTTCGTCGGCTCAAGCGAGGCAAGCTTCGAAGCTGCAGAGGAGAGACAAGTCCTTGGTCCGATCGCCTCCGCCAGCACGGCGTCCACTGCGTCCAAGGGGATCTAACCCAGAAAAAAGGATGTGGAAAAAGCTCTGCGGGGAGCAGACTGTGTGTTCCACCTTGCTTCGTATGGCATGTCAGGAAAAGAAACGCTGCAGTTCGGCCATATCTTGGACGCGTGTCTCGAGTTCGGGATTCAAAGGCTGGTTTATGTGAGCACATATAATGTTGTGTTTGGGGGACAGGAGATTGTCAATGGGAACGAGGCCTTGCGCTATTTCCCTATCGACAACCATGCCGATCCATATGGCAGGAGTTCGCCTTGAAAAAGCCAGAAAAGGTATTGAGAGAGCTCATGGAAAGGACTCTTCTCGTGTCAGACTCCTTCAGGGAGGTCGCTATCCAGAGCTTGCACTATATTTGAGACTAGAGCTACTGGAAGGGGTGGTTGCGTATCATAGTGGCCAGTACGATAAATCAAGGAAGGTGCTGACTTCTGCACAAGAAAAATTCACCAAGCTACAAGTGCCAGATGAAGCTCTATCACCTGTTATGAGCATGGGATTTAAAGAACGAGATTCTAAAAGGGCATTGCGGATGAGCAATCAAGATGTATCTAGTGCTGTTGATTTTCTTGTTGAGCAGAAGACAAAGAGAGCCCAAAAAACGGGAAGAAGATATTCAGCGACAAAATGAAATTATGGAGCAAAAGAAGTATGGGAACTCACTGCTGTGGATGTGCTTGGTGGTTGTGCTCGGTACTCGTGCTCAGTGGCTCTACTCCTTGCTTGTGCTCAATGGTGATGGTGGAGCTTCTTCCTCTGTCTCCTCAAGCTGCCAACAAACCTCAAGCTCCTCACTCTGGCCACCATGATCAAAATCAACGAAGAGCTTCATTGACCGCCGTCAAACGACTAGCCGGTCTTCAAACTCGACGTCTTACACTCTGCCTCAAGATCTGGCTACTTCTGCACCTCCACTGCGGCCTTTGAATGTGATCAACAAAATCAAAGTTTGTCAACTCACACTCAAAGATCTCATCCGTCTGCTTGCCTCCACTGCGGCCTTTGAATGTGATCAACAAAATCAAAGTTTGTCAACTCACACTCAAAGATCTCATCCGTCTGCTTGCCTCTACTGCTGCCTTTGAATGTGATTGACAAAAACAAAGTTTGTCAACTCACACCCAAAGACCTCCTCCGTCTTCTCTCGAACTCGGCCTGGGTTTTCACCCACAAACTCAGCCTTGCAGATCACCATATAAAGAAAAAAAAAATGATGGAATCTGGATGGACAGCACCATCCCAAAAAAAAAAGAAAAAAAGAAAAAAAAAATATATATATATATATATAATAAAAACAATGATGGTGCTTCTGGAACCATGTGCAAAAAGAAAAAAAATATATATATAATAAAAAGCAAGAAAAAAAAAAAAAAAAAAAAAACACAATGATGGTGCTTCTGGCACCATCTGAAATATATATATAAATGAATGGTGGATCAGTGCCACCGAAAGCAAAGAAAATAATATAAATAAATAAATTAAAATAAAAAGGAATGATGATGGACGGTGATGTATATGTTTTATCTGTATTTAGCATAATACACTGAATAAAATAAAGCATGTCCATTAATCTCCAAGAAATTACAAGTGTGTAAAAAAAAAAAAAAAAAAAAAAAAAAGATGGAGCTTTCACAAAGGATGTTCACGTGAAGCCCCATTACTTGGCAAAACTCTAGAAGCGGAAGGCATCGGAGCAGAAGGCATCGGAGCGGGAGGCGTTGAAGCTAGAGCATTCCAGGCCTCAATACTTGGCCAAACGCTGGAAGACCCAGGAAAAAGGTGCCTCTGGAGGAAAGACGAAAACCTTTGACGGTCACTCTGAATCCGACCTTCAGACTCTTGCAGCTCATCAAGCTTCCTCTTCATGCCCGTCGAATAGTTGTTTGCAAGCACGTGCAAGCTTCTATTCTCATGCTTCAGCTGCTTGATCTCTTGTTTGAGACTTTCCACCTCCGCCATCAAGGATTCAACTTGGCGGGAGCGAGCAAGTAGGCGTTGGCCCATGTTGGACACAGAGCCTGCACACTGAACGCTGAGAGCGAGGGACTCTTGAACGGCCAACTCATCGGACCGTCCTGAAAGCAGCCGACTATCTTCAGGAGTGAGGAGGTTCCTAGCTACAATCGTAGCTGTTGTTGCGTCCTTCATCACAGAGTCTTCACCTGTAAGAGGACCGTTAGAAGATAAAAAAGAAGGGCGCCATACATTACCTTGACGGGGCACAACCGGATCGCTGCTGAGACTCAAATCTAAGCAAAGGTTCGATGAGTTAGTCATTTTTCAAAGGCGTTCAAAGAGAAGGGATGGAGCTAATTCTCAAAAGGCCGGAGACGATTTTCAAGAATGGGCAATTTTCAGAGTGTGTATGTTGGAGTGATCGATACCTCTGTAAAAAGCCAAGCGACACGACCACCGATTCAAAAATCCGGATTTTCCTGCGTGAAGTTCGGCGACGCGTTCGCGGCTTTTCAGAAAACGCGTTCAACTTTGTCAAAAGATATCTGACAAAGTCAAGAACACGTGGAGGCCATCGTCGCAACTACACGTCTTTAGCCGACAAGCGCAAAGTTCGGCAACGCTTTCTCTGCTTTTCAGAAAACGCGTGCAATTTTGTCAAAAGTGGCGCTCGTTCAGAAATCGAAGAGGCGTTGTTCAGAAATCGAAGAGGCGTCGTTCAGATATCGAAGAGACGTTTGTCGACAAGGGTAAAAAGAACAAGACCACCACTTGCTATTAAGAAATCCCTATATGTGTCGACCTTCGTCTCTTATGGCAAGGCAGACCTGAAGAAAATGCCCAACTCTTCCTCACCTCTGAGGGCGCACTCCCAGCAAAGTCTCTCGAAATACACAATTCTTCTTCTTCCTTTGAGAAAACCTATTCAACCTTTGAAGATACCAGATGCCTGGAGTACGGATGACCCAGGAGGAAACGATAGATTGAAGCATGTGCTGATTCATTCACCGCTTCTTCAAAAGCAAAGGTATCTCATATCATTAAGGGCGAAAGCATAGGTATCTCATATCATGCTTTTTCCCTATCTTTTCCTTTGCCCTTGTTCTCACCTGCCAAGACAAGGACAAAGAAAGCAATATGTCGGAACCTCCACTCAAACCAGTTGCCACCAAGGAGTGAAGCACCATTTAAATGCAAAGGTTGCATTCAACTCCTGCATCGGAGGACAAATACTACAAGAAAAGATGTTAAACCTGCATAAGGAAATACCACTTCTACAAAGGGGAGCAAGTAAGGCAAGTGAAAATGATACATCGAAGCATGTGGAGACAAGCATAACAAATATATGTGCTGATTCATTTGCTGCTTCTTCGAAAGCAAAGGTATCTCATATCATGCTTTTTCCCTGTCTTTTCCTTTGTCCTTGTTCTTACTCGCATGGCAAAGTGAAAGAAGCAATCGGCCGGCACTTGGAGTCAGTCTTCCGATCTGGAACCGACTACCTGGAATCTATTCCTGATTGCTTACCTAGTATTGCTCTCGAGTAGTCATCTTCAACGGTTGATACACTGCCAGAGAAGGGACAAGGAAACTTCAATCTTTCCAACCCTCTTCAATACGAATTGGAAAGATTGAACAAAGAAACAAGTCAGCACCTCCACCTTGTACTTGCCTGCCATATCCTGAAACCGCTCGTAGACCTTCGGGGGGAGACCAAAAGAATCTTGCTGCCCAGTTCAAGAGTAGCACAAAGGAAAATCAACGAGCGGAGGAGACCAGAAGAATCCTCCAGCCCAGTTCAAGATCAAGCCTCAATGGCCCTTGAAGAAATCACAAGTCCGATTCAAAATCAAGTGATTCACCACCCTTGAATCAAATTCAACTCCAGATAAAAGGAGTAAGTTCAGACCTTCGGGGGAGACCAAAAGAATCCTGCTGCCCAGTTCAAGAGTAGCACAAAGGAAAATCAACGATTGGAGGAAACCAGAAAATCTTCCAGTCGAACTCAAGATCAAGCCTCGATGGCCCTTGAAGAAATCTCCAGCCCAGTTCAAGGTTAAGCCTGTGGAAAATCAACGATTGGAGGAAACCAGAAAATCTTCCAGTCGAACTCAAGATCAAGCCTCGACGGCCCTTGGGTTGACATCTACATTAAGGGACTTCAAAACGCATCTTCTACACGTGACAAGCACATGTCTACGACGCGCCTTGAAGTGGGGGCATTTGTAGACATCGAAATTTCGGTGAAATGAATGTTAACCAATAATTAAAATTTCAACGCTTACGTGTCACATAAATTTTACATGTAGCGTGTGACTCAACGAAAAATCGAAATAAATTGGAAAGGTCATCAAATAGGACACGTGTCAATATCTGGCAGAAATGATTTATTTCATCTGATTATTTAAATCCAAAAATCAAGTTTTGGAATTCTATAAATAGGAGGCCAAGGCATTCATTTAAGAAGGGAGGAAGGAAAGGAAGAGAAAGAAAGAAAAGAAGAAGAGAAAGAGGAAGAAAGGAAGGAAGGAAGAAAAAAAGAAAGGAAGAAGCCTTGAAACTCTAAAGCTCTCAAGCAAATCCCGAAGGATCAAGAAAGCTCTCTTCGTTCTTCGTCAAATCCTCCTTCAAGATCAAGCCCCAACGGCCCTTGAAGAACTTCCACCAACTCAAGATCAAGCCCCGACGGCCCTTGAGGAAAGTGTTCATCGTTCATCATCCATTCATCCTAAGATCAAGCCCCAACGGCCCTTTGGATCAACAACCTCAACAAATCCACACATACACTCAGTCTTCAAGATTAGGCCCAAAAGCCCTTGAAGATCCGTTCATCCATCAACCTTCAAGATCAAGCCCCAACGCCCCCCTTGAAGAAATCTAGACACCCAGTCTTCAAGATTAGGCCCAAAAGCCCTTGAAGATCCGCTCATCCATCAACAACCTCAACAAATCCACATATCCAATCAGTCTTCAAGATTAGGCCCAAAATCCCTTGAAGATCCGCTCATCCATCAACCTTCAAGATCAAGCCCAAAAGCCCTTGAAGATCCGTTCATCAACTGTTCATCCCTAGATCAAGCCCCGACGGCCCTTTGGATCAACAGCTCATCCACAAACCTACACCCTACGAAGATAGAATCAGAGGATCAAATTACAAAGAGATTGTAACCCCAAAATCATTAAACACAAAAAGATATTTTGTACACGTATTCTTGTCTCTTGTTTCAGGAACTTTTCGTGTTTACAGGAAGTATGCCCACAAAGCCACTCATTTGATGTAATAGCTTTTTGGAATACTTATTGTGTTAAACTTTTATATGTTTAATAGAGGGAAAAAGCTTATTGTTAATCACTATTTATAGTATCTTGTGTTTAAGCAATAAGGGAATCCAAGGAATGTATTTGATCTAAGAGACAAGTGATTTAAGTTAGTTAAATTAACGAGACCTTTCTCTTATGTTCATTCCTAAAACGTTCCTAGCCATAGGATTGTCAATTGGGCATTGACAATCCGCTAAGGTTAGTATGTGTTATGTCGACTCAAGCGTGAGTATGAACTAGTCTCAAGTCATTTGGTGTTGGACACTAAGGCAAACACATAGGTGCTCGAAAGAGTAATCGAGTACACTGAACAACGATCAAACGAGAGTTCGAACATACATGTCATGTGAGAACTCAATAGTTGCAATATGCAAAGTAGTCCTTTGACCTGAGGCATCATTGATGTCTAATGGTTAGGTCCTTGATCTTTGATTATGTCAACGGCATTCCATTGGAGTGTCCACGGCATTGTTGGGGTCAAGCTATCTAGTCATGTAGGCATATGAATGCACAACAAGGGATCTCTAACCTTCCATGGTGGAAGGAGAATACTCTAAGATATGATTCGAGAGTCTTTGGCCAAAGCATATGAATATGACTAAGGAAGGTTGTTCCAAATCTTATTCAATTGAATCATATAGAGAAATATCACATTGGATAGTAGACATGAAACAAACTATCACTTAAACAATGTGATTAAGAGTATTGTATTAGAGAAGGACCGTATTGCATTGTAGTTGTAACTGGATAGGTTCTCCAACCACTTCTACTTAGCTTGGGTAACCATGACATGCTGCTAGGCGTCACCCATGGTTTGTGGAAGCCCTAAAGATTAGCAAATACTAATTTTAAGGGAGAATTGAAATGTGGTTTCAATTCACAATCGATCGTTAAGAGTAACATCGCCCACTACCTCGCTAATTGGAACCTAATGGATCGTACACCGAGTAAGGATATAAGTGAAGAAATTATATGAAATGGATAAGCAATTAAATGGTTTAATTGAAGAATGGTCAAGATTAATTAAATAGTTAATTAATTATACGAAACGTTCGTATTGGGCGTTTAAGTTAGTTTTGGGCTTCGGGGCACAAAAACGTTTTGGTCCACAAGGCCCATTATGTTTAAGTTGTATGACAACTAAAACAAAATGGGCAATTAAGCCCAATAACAACATATGGCCATAAGGGTGAGGGGTAGCAAACTTGTATTAATTACAAGTTTGCCACTCACATGAAATGAAGTGTAAAATCAACATTATAGCTTGGTTTTCACATTAGGGGTTTTCTAATAGAATTTGGGTGAAACCTATTCTCTCATTTTTCTACATAGAGGCCGGCCACCTTAGGGGAAGAACATCTAGCAATCTTTCTTCCCTAAGTCATCCATTTCATCTTCACACAACATCTTTGGTGTGGAGACTTAGAGACACCAAACTTTTGGTGTTTTGGAGAACAAATCCTCAAATCCTCAAAGAAGAAAAGGAGCACTAAAAGGGAGGAAATCACAAGGAAGATCCAAGGAGCAAGGAGGTGACTTGAAGGCCCTCCACTTGGGTGAATCCCTTGTGCAATCAAGGATGAGCTTCAAGGGTAAAGAATCTCTAAATTCTTATTCTCTTTAATATTGTTAAAGAGTCTTATGGTTCACCATATACTAGGCTTTGAAAGTCATGGGTTTTATGAATTGTTTTTGAATGCATGCCTACTTTAAAGTGTTATTAGTATGCCTATGTATTCAAATGTTCATGCATGTTCTTAGCTAGGACAAAATTTTTCCTTCAAGTGGTATCAGAGCCTAAGCCTAGTTTATGGTGGATCCTTTTGGGTTTTGTGATTTTTCATATTTTGTGATTTAAGTGTTGTAAATGTTACAAGCTTTGTTCTTGCTTTGAATATAAATTTTACTTGAAAATTTAGCATCTCAAATGTTGTAGATGTATTTCATTAAAGCATGAATAATGGAACTAAAAGTTGGTGCCAAGTGTTTTGGGATTTTCGGCCAAATCCAAAGGGTGATTTTTTGGGTTCATGTTAGGCTTGTTAAAATGGTTTTAAAGTGCTTTTTGGAACCCCTAAGTACCCTAGGATATTAACCCTCTTTTGAGTTGTGAAAATTTGAGTTTTTGGTGAAAGAAAACATCCATGGAGCTATTATGAGTTTTCATGTATGTTCTTCATATTTCTTGAAGTTCTTATCAAGAACAAAAGTTTTGAAGTTTTGATTCAAAAGTTTTATGTTTTACATAAAGTTTTGATTATTAGTTGATGGATGATGATTGTTGGTAAGAAATGATTAAATGGTTTTAATTATATCAAAGATATATTTTCTTTTCAAACCACCCCCACCATCTTTAATCTCACCCACCAAAATCCACTTACAAAATTCCTTTTATCAAAAATCTCTATAACAACTATCCTTGGCCGGCCACCCCTCTAGTGGGGTGCTTTTGTGCAATTAAATAAAGTTTTGATACTTTTGTGTATTTGTATTTTGGCCCAAAAGTTTGTGTTTTTGCAAAATGGCCCAAATAAAATGAGAACAAAAATTGTTTTGTCTCTTTAATGAGAATTGGATTTTCATTATATTTAGTTCCATTTAAATCAATTCTATGGATCCAAAAACCAATTGTTTAAAGTTGCTTTCTTAGTTAATTTAGTTAATTAAGAAAAGGGTGATTATGAACCAAAGGCCTCGATAATTGAGCTATGTGATTGGCCGATTTACATTATGAATGATTGGGTTTTAAGTAATGTAGATTTGAATGTAATTTGATTAATTCAAGTTGTTGTAAAGGGCATAAGCCCATTATTTGTTTTGTAAAAGGGCATAAGCCCTTCTTATTATTTCATGTATTCCTCTTTGTTTATATGTATGCAAATTGGAATAGTTGGGTCCAACGCCCAATAGGAAATAACGGTTTAATTGGATTAAACGCGTAACTAAAATCAACAACTATCTACCTTAAACCCAAGGTCCAACACAAGGCTCGTGTTGGATCAAATCAAACGGTTCATAATCATCCTAAAACCTAATATGACTATATAGTCCATATGAGGATGCAATGCGTTCGTTAGTAGTTCCATATAGTCTCGCTTATTTCAACGAAACAGTGGGAGTATTATATGCTACTAAATCATATTAACTTGGACCAATAGTTATGATAGGACCATGTTCTTTTAATATGATTAAAATGTTTTTGATGTAGCCCAAAACTACTCCCTCAACAAACGAATATTAAGTTGATAAACGAGAGATGTTTTGAACATTTCTTCGTAGGCCTTCCACCGTGGTGGGCTCCAATCGTTTGTGACTCATGCACCGGCTTCACCCTATAATGGGGAAGTACAAAGTATGGGCTTACATCCAGGAAGAGTCCATAAACATATGATGAGGTGAGTGTAGACAACGAGTATGACCAACATGATATAATTCTGAGGTTGTGCTTGAACCTCTACATAAACTAAGCATGGTGGGAATAACTTAACTAAGTGCAATGGTGCCAACATGATATAATTCTGAGGCATTCATTCTCTAAAGGCCAAACTAGATGGGTAATTACAAGAGTTGTAAATGACTAAAGTGTTATTCTCTCATCATTATTTTTGCTAACCAACATGATATAATTATGAGGTGGGCTTGGTAATGGTGAGTCTCCCATACCCCGCTAAGAGTTCAACATAACTCTCGGATTCTATTGAGGGATATGAAATTTGCCAAAAATAGTGGGTGGTACTATTTGATTCAAGACCCAATCAAGTAGTTAATCAACAATCTAATACGATTTCTGTTATGTTATGTAGTTAACGACATGCCTAAAATACTACCCACCATTATACTTGACAAAATGGCCCAAGACTTTTTCCTTGCATATCTCTCGGATGATTTCACTAAGTTTATTGTAAACTATAAAGTGAATAGATTCGATCATACTTTTAACGAGATGATTGACATGTACTGTAAATTTGAAAAATGTTTCAAAAAGGATAATGGGAGTGAGAATGCAAAAACAAGGAAAAGGTTACATAAGAAGAAGGCAAAGAAATCCAAAGGAACATGCTTTCATTGTGGAAAGGATGAACGTTGGAAGAAGAAATACAGGGTGCGCATTGCGAGCCTTATGACACGAACTTTTGAAGAGACTATTTCGGTCATAGAAAGTGCTTTTACAGTGAGCTCCAATTCCTGGATATTTGATTCAGGCGCTAGTCAACATATCTGTAATACGATGCAGGGACTAGTAGGGAGCAAGACACTACGCAATGGGGAGATGGTTGTGCGAGTTGGGAACGGCGCTAAAATCTCTGCAAAAGCAATAGGCACCTATATGCTTAACCTACCCTCTGGGGAAGTCCTGGAACTTAAAAATTGTTTATATTTTCCTTCATGTATAAAGAATTTGATTTCTATCTCTAAGCTTTTACGAGATGGGCACTCAGTATTGTTTGACAAAATGAGTTGCACTTTATACTTGAACGGTCATATTATCTCTCATGGTAATATGATAGAGGGACTTTTTCACCTAGAGACGAATAGTGGGATGCACTGTATTGAAAGCGGGAATACCTCAAAACCCAAAAGGGCTAGAGAAGAAGTTAACCAAGTTAGACTTTGGCATCTTAAACTTGGACATGTAAACCAGGATAAGATTCGCAAGATGTCGAAAGATGGATATCTTGGCCCATTAGGTAATGACCTCATGGGAACTTGTGAACCTTGTCTACTGGGGAAGATGACCAAATCTCCATTCACTGGGAAAGGAGAGCGTGCCACTGAAATTCTAGGGTTAATCCACACTGACGTATGTGGACCTATGTCTACTACGTCGAGAGGAGACTTCTCCTACTATATCACATTCACCGACGATCACTCTCGGTTTGGCTATTTGTATCTTATGAAGTACAAGTCAGAATCCTTTGAAAGGTTCAAAGAATTCAAGAATGAAGTTGAGAAGCAAACTGGGAAACAGATAAAGACCCTAAGATCGGATCGAGGGGGTGAATATCTGAGTAATGAGTTCCTAGATTATCTCAAAGAGTGTGGAATTGTATCACAGTGGACTCCACCAGGAACTCCTCAACATAACGGAGTTTCTGAGAGGAGAAACCGAACCTTGATGAACATGGTTCGTTCTATGATGAGTTCCGCTGATCTACCAATATCATTCTGGGGATATGCACTACACACAGCAGCTTATTTGCTGAATGCAGTGCCTTCTAAATCTGTTCCACAAACACCATATGAGATATGGTATGGAAAGAAGCCAAGTCTTAAACATCTTAAGATTTGGGGTTGTCCAGCATACGTTAAGAAACAAGATGCTGGAAAGCTTGAAGCGAGATCCGTTAAATGCTATTTTGTGGGGTATCCTAAACAAACCTATGGATAGGAATTCTATCACCCTGACGACCATAAAGTCTTTGTCGCCAGAACTGCTATATTCATGGAGGATGAATTAGTTCTTAAAGGAACTAGCAAGATAGAATTGAAGGAAATTAATGAGATTAATGATGAACCACAAACAAGCACTCGACAAGTTGACAACCCTGTTCCTGAACCCCTAGCTCCACGTAGATCTGAACGGGTTAATAAGCCACCTAGGAGGTATGGCTTAGATAAAGACTTTGGGGAATTGTACCTTCTAGGTGACAATGACACAAAGGAAGACCCTAGAGACTACATTGAGGCAATGTCCGACATTGACTCAAAGAGATGGCAAGAGGCCATGAAATCCGAGATGGATTCCATGTATCAAAATCAAGTCTGGACTCTTGTAGACCCTCCAGAAGGTATAGTACCTGTTGGAAACAAATGGATCTTCAAGAGGAAAATAGGCGTTGATGGGAACGTGGAGACTTATAAGGCTAGACTAGTAGCCAAAGGTTACAGGCAACGAGAAGGGATTGACTATGAAGAAACTTTCTCTCCTGTAGCCATGATTAAGTCCATTCGGATTTTGCTTGCTATAGCTGCATACCATGATTATGAAATCTGGCAAATGGATGTGAAGACAGCCTTTCTGAACGGCTACCTAGAGGAAGAGCTTTATATGGCTCAACCCGAAGGTTTCGTGTCCAAGTCTGAAAAGACTAAGGTATGCAAGCTTCAAAGGTCCATTTATGGACTTAAGCAAGCCTCCAGGAGCTGGAACATTCGTTTTGATACTGAAATCAAATCGTTTGGTTTTACTCAAAATGAAGACGACAATTGTGTTTATCAAAAAGTCGTTGGGGAAGCAGTTGTATTCCTAGTGTTATATGTAGACGACATATTACTATTCGGGAATGACACTGCAGTACTTTCTTCTGTAAAAGTGTGGTTGTCCAAAACCTTCCACATGAAAGATTTAGGAGATGCATCTTATGTACTTGGGATAAAGCTCTATCGTGATAGATCCAGAAAATTAATTGGATTATCCCAATCTATGTACATTGATAAGGTGCTAAGTAGGTTCCAGATGGAGCAATCTAAGAAAGGTATTCTTCCTGTAGGACATGGAATTCATCTTTCTAAGTCCATGGGACCTAAGACTCCTGAAGAGATACGGCATATGAATATGATTCCTTATGCTTCCGCCATAGGAAGTCTTATGTATGCCATGATATGCACAAGGCCTGATATCGCATATGCTGTGAGCATTACTAGTCGATATCAATCTAACCCAGGATCAGAACACTGGGCAGCTGTCAAGACGGTCCTTAAGTACTTAAGAAGAACTAAGGACATGTTCCTCGTTTATGGAGGAGCGACAGAGTTGCGAGTGGAAGGCTATACAGACGCAGATTTCCAATCTGACGTCGATGATAGAAGTTCCAACTCCGGATATGTATTCACTCTGAATGGTGGGGCTGTCAGCTGGAAAAGCAAGAAACAAAGTGTAATTGCTGATTCCACGACAGAGGCTGAATATGTCGCTGCAGCTGAAGCCGGCAAAGAAGCGTTCTGGATGAAGAAGTTCATCAATGAACTTGGAGTGGTTCCAACCATTACATCACCAGTAACTTTGTACTGTGATAATAGTGGGGCGATAGCTCAAGCCAAGGAACCCAGGGCACATCAAAAGAACAAGCATTTTGATAGGCGCTTTAATATCATTAGAAGATATGCTGCCGAGGGGAAAGTTAACATCCTCAAAGTTGCTTCAGCCGATAACGTAGCAGATCCACTAACGAAGCCAATGTCTCAAATCCAACTTGACCGTCATATGGAAAAGATGGGTATTAGATACATGGGAAGATGGCTTTGAGTGCAAGTGGGAGATTGTTGGAAGTATGCCCACAAAGCCACTCATTTGATGTAATAGCTTTTTGGAATACTTATTGTGTTAAACTTTTATATGTTTAATAGAGGGAAAAAGCTTATTGTTAATCACTATTTATAGTATCTTGTGTTTAAGCAATAAGGGAATCCAAGGAATGTATTTGATCTAAGAGACAAGTGATTTAAGTTAGTTAAATTAACGAGACCTTTCTCTTATGTTCATTCCTAAAACGTTCCTAGCCATAGGATTGTCAATTGGGCATTGACAATCCGCTAAGGTTAGTATGTGTTATGTCGACTCAAGCGTGAGTATGAACTAGTCTCAAGTCATTTGGTGTTGGACACTAAGGCAAACACATAGGTGCTCGAAAGAGTAATCGAGTACACTGAACAACGATCAAACGAGAGTTCGAACATACATGTCATGTGAGAACTCAATAGTTGCAATATGCAAAGTAGTCCTTTGACCTGAGGCATCATTGATGTCTAATGGTTAGGTCCTTGATCTTTGATTATGTCAACGGCATTCCATTGGAGTGTCCACGGCATTGTTGGGGTCAAGCTATCTAGTCATGTAGGCATATGAATGCACAACAAGGGATCTCTAACCTTCCATGGTGGAAGGAGAATACTCTAAGATATGATTCGAGAGTCTTTGGCCAAAGCATATGAATATGACTAAGGAAGGTTGTTCCAAATCTTATTCAATTGAATCATATAGAGAAATATCACATTGGATAGTAGACATGAAACAAACTATCACTTAAACAATGTGATTAAGAGTATTGTATTAGAGAAGGACCGTATTGCATTGTAGTTGTAACTGGATAGGTTCTCCAACCACTTCTACTTAGCTTGGGTAACCATGACATGCTGCTAGGCGTCACCCATGGTTTGTGGAAGCCCTAAAGATTAGCAAATACTAATTTTAAGGGAGAATTGAAATGTGGTTTCAATTCACAATCGATCGTTAAGAGTAACATCGCCCACTACCTCGCTAATTGGAACCTAATGGATCGTACACCGAGTAAGGATATAAGTGAAGAAATTATATGAAATGGATAAGCAATTAAATGGTTTAATTGAAGAATGGTCAAGATTAATTAAATAGTTAATTAATTATACGAAACGTTCGTATTGGGCGTTTAAGTTAGTTTTGGGCTTCGGGGCACAAAAACGTTTTGGTCCACAAGGCCCATTATGTTTAAGTTGTATGACAACTAAAACAAAATGGGCAATTAAGCCCAATAACAACATATGGCCATAAGGGTGAGGGGTAGCAAACTTGTATTAATTACAAGTTTGCCACTCACATGAAATGAAGTGTAAAATCAACATTATAGCTTGGTTTTCACATTAGGGGTTTTCTAATAGAATTTGGGTGAAACCTATTCTCTCATTTTTCTACATAGAGGCCGGCCACCTTAGGGGAAGAACATCTAGCAATCTTTCTTCCCTAAGTCATCCATTTCATCTTCACACAACATCTTTGGTGTGGAGACTTAGAGACACCAAACTTTTGGTGTTTTGGAGAACAAATCCTCAAATCCTCAAAGAAGAAAAGGAGCACTAAAAGGGAGGAAATCACAAGGAAGATCCAAGGAGCAAGGAGGTGACTTGAAGGCCCTCCACTTGGGTGAATCCCTTGTGCAATCAAGGATGAGCTTCAAGGGTAAAGAATCTCTAAATTCTTATTCTCTTTAATATTGTTAAAGAGTCTTATGGTTCACCATATACTAGGCTTTGAAAGTCATGGGTTTTATGAATTGTTTTTGAATGCATGCCTACTTTAAAGTGTTATTAGTATGCCTATGTATTCAAATGTTCATGCATGTTCTTAGCTAGGACAAAATTTTTCCTTCACTCTCAACCCAACTGATTCGAGCTGAAGCATGAGAAGTGGAGAAAGGCACCTCCTAGCAGAAAGAGTGGAAGAATCGAAGGTTATTTATCGCAACTGTCGAGACTTCTTGAGGCAGTGTCGAGAAAACACTATCTACATAAGCTCAAGGATTAAAAACCCAAAGGTTATCGAAGGGTTCAGTCCCTTACCATAACGTAGGCTAGCCCTTATCCCAGGTCAGGAACGACAAGCCTTGGATGGACAAGAAGGTGCAAGAGATTTGAAGGATTTCAAATGGGCACATCCCAGAAACGAGTGCGGTGAATCTTGGGAAAGGCCACATGCCTTTGACCAAACTTCCCTACTTCCAAAGGATGAGGAAAACTTACGAAGAAATGTTTTAATGGTGCTTGACTCCATTTAAGACCCCTTTATCTTACAACTTCTCAAATAAGTGAACAGGCTGAAGGTCTAGTGTCAGGCCAAAATACTTGACTGGAATCGGCCAAGGCCAGACCCTCTACCAAGGAGGATCATTTGCACCCGTCTACAAGGAAAAACTAAACATAAGCTTGGCTTATAATCGTATACTGGGATAGAAGATCTAATTGAGCATATCCACATCTTTGAATCTACCATAGCATACCGAAGACATAATGATGAGGAACGATGTCTTATATTCCCCTCAACTCTCTCTAGTAGAACTCTCAATTGGTATTGTCCTCTTCAACCTAATACTGTATAGATTCCTTCGCTGAGCTAACAAGATTCTTCATGGCTCAACATATTTTCCAAGCTGATCGTTTACACTCCGCTGATGAGTTATACACCATTCATCAGAAGTTGAATGAGTCATTACGTGAATATGTTGGTCGCTTCAGTCACGAGTACTCTCGTTGCGCTGAGGCAAATAGTAAAATAGCACTTAGAGCCTTCACGGTAGGCATGCATGAATGCTTCTTCAAGTACATGATAAATGTTAACACTTGGAAGACTTACTCTGAGGTGATGATACAAGCTTACAATCATGCCTTTGCCGATGGAAGGACACACCAAGGGAACCCTCCTATGATTTAACCCCTATCAACAAGTAAGGAATGGAAGTCAAGTTCAACCAAGTGAGAAGGTTTTGGCTATCCAGACACTCATTGCATCCTCTTCTGCCTCATTTAGCTACCCGCTAAGTCACCAAACGTATTTGTCTTTTGGCAAGAGAGAGGATTTTTACTCTCAATAAACTCGTTACAACAAGAGGTTAAGCCTCATTCTTTCAAAATGGGGGACTAGGTGTCGAAGGAAATGCTTTTACAAGAAGGCATACTCATTAAAAATGTTTTAACCTTCAACCGTTTGAGATCCTTTGTAACACAAGTCATTCAACAAATATTTAATGAAGAGGGAATTCAGACAACTTCTTTTGAGTCTTTTACATTCTTAGCATTGGAACACTTGGTCTATGCTACCTACCTTTATCTCGGAGCTTCAGCATGCATATTTGACATAAAGTAAGTGAAACTAAGTGTTACAACCAACATGGTTCACATATCCAAACAATGGATTCGTTCATGCATAGCAAAACATTCAAGGAACGCTGCATTCTCTGACAATCTTTGCCTTCTCTGCCTTGAACTTTTTGACGTATGTACAAAGTGACTCTTTCGGGTCCTTCTTCATGTCAAAGAAGTGGTCAAACTTCTTCTTGATCGAGCAGTAGGGTGTGGAACTAGTCTGGTTCCTCACCTTGGAGCGTTGTGGCAAAGATTTTGCACATGAGAGCGTCATTGCTGCAGTAGAGGGTTATGGCACTTCGGTAGTGCATCAAGCACTTGTCTGAATCTTCATCTCCTTTGAACAAGGTGAAATGCAACGAGCTGAACTTCCATTGTGGCTCTGTCTGCTTGATCTTGTCTATAAACGACAACCTACTCATGTTGGCCATGTTTCTACTAAGGGCATCATTAATAGTATCAATACGTTGGAATTCGCACAGCTTCTCTACTACGAGCCTTTGTACTTCCTTCTGGATTTGCGCCTGGTGGGGGCAACTGAGCCTCCAGCTGCCCCCTATGTTGGCCTACTAGTCCATGTTGCTATTCGGTATGTCTTGCTCGTCTGTGCCGCAGTTCCGGTACATGTGGTTTGTTTTGTGCTGCTCGTCGTCGCGTTTGGCGAGGGCTGCCAATGGAACTTGAGCTAGATTGCTCTCATACTTTCTTCGGTCCGTCATGTGGCTGTCTACTCCAATGCCTTGCATGAGAATCTTCTTGTGGGCCTAGCATCATGTAGACGGTTCGCATGGAATGTCCTGAGTGCTCATCGGAGTGTGGACTTAACCTCAAATGCACACTGACTTGTGAGTCGAGTCAGGAATGAACACTTCTCTGCATATCTAGGGGGAGAAGATGTTTTCCTGAGGGCCCAAACGAGAATGCACACTACCCGAACGCACGATTCATGGCGGACTGAGCGGCTCTTTGCCAGGATATCGCTAAAATAAGTCACCTTTTTTTACCCTCGTCCTGCTTCGGGACACCTAGTTGGGGGCTTGCTATGTCTCCATACGCTCAAGGAACTGGTTCACCAAGGTGGTCTAATGTGCAAGGGCGCTTATCAAATTGGTGACCTACTGAGGTAGGTAGTGCTCGTCATTTGGATTGTAAGAGTCAGGATAATGGGCGTTTCTATATATGGTGGAAATGTAGTGGACTACAGGTATAAAGCTTGAGCCTAGAGCGGGCATTCCTGCAGAAAAGTGGAGTGAAAATAACTTTGAGACGATAATTGGACCGATGGTTGGAATTAGAATCGCCGAATGTGGCCTCATATTGGATTAGGTTGTGGGCCGAGTTGTCGAAGCAGGTCGGTCGTGGGGCGAGCCAACCCCACTGAGTGGCTAGGCCGTGCAGGTGGGCTCATTGGGCTCGCATGTGTGGCCTTGGGCCTATGTTGCGTGATAGGCCAGTGATTGCTCCTCACGTTGGGCTTGCACGGGATTAGGCCCTCCTGACCGTTAGGTTGTCTCGCCATGGCATGCTAGCTGGGTTGCCTGAGCTTGGGCCTGTTGACCTGCCTAGCTAGCAGTAGCTAGGCTTACTACTGCAATGGGCTAATCCTCCTGCCCTGGGCCTGCTGTGGCAAGGTTTAGGGCACTGTAAGGGCAGCGATGGTTGCATCTGGGCCGTGGCTTGGTGGCCCCGCCGAGGCTGTTGGGTCGCGGTGGCAACGGTAGCTTAGCTCCACAGCGGAGGAGTTCCTCTTGCCGTCGTGTTGAGCCTTGGGGATTGCCATCGTGGGGCTATGTCCTTGTCTCCACTCTCCAGTCCAAATCCTTGTACGTATAGGTTTCTGTTCGTCGTGGTTTCTGAAATTCCTACCATTGTATCCTTTTTCCAGAGATTGATCAATACACTTTTCTAGGAAAAATTAATTGATACAACGTGTGAGAAATTCAATGTAATAGAAAATTCAAGAAACAAATGCAAGAAGCTTCTTCGAGTATTTGAATCAACTCTCAATGAAAGCACCAATTTGTCGATGCAAATTTCCGCTGTCTTCAGTCTTGACAAAAATGCACCTGCAAAACAATCAATTCATTTGATCAAAGACCTAAGCCTGGGGGTTAGGCCAATGGATCTCTGATGCCTAAATTAATTTCTCTGAGGAGAGTAAAGTGTTTAGGACTTTTTAGGGGGTAGCAAAATCTTCTGAAATTTGATAGAATATGAGGTATATATAGGAGGAGAGGGTCGGCCATAGTGTTAGGGTTTTACCCTACACACGACGGCATCCTATTGGCCAGTGTTTATGAAGAAATATTCTTAAAATATTAAATAGGAAATAATATCTTGAGATAATGGAGTAATTATTTCTAATTGATTTAAATTGAGATTACTTACTTGATTGAAGTCAACCTTCAATTAGGAATGTATTAAAGATGTGATTTTGGGTAATTAATCATCATCTTTAATGCTATCTTTAATGCTTTGACTTTTCTTTGCCAAGGGCAGGTGAGCTGTGGGCAGTTGTATTCAGCTGCTGAGACCTTCAGGGGTGTGAACTATGCGTGGGAGTATCTGAGGATCCTGTGCATTTATTGAGAGCAATCTTATTTTTCTTGAGCAAAAGTCCGCATATCGCCTCAAGAATTTTTGGAATTATTTTAGACTCCACAGTATCCATCTTAAGCAATAAACATAGAATAAAATTTTGATTTTGGTAGATATGTCGCAATAGCCCAAATGAAGAGATATGTCGATATCAATGAAAATATCAGTAAAATAAAATATAAGAAAAAATTAGCTATAAAACATATAGTGCAGCCATGTGAACCTCTACAAACTTTAAAACAGACCAATAATGCTTCCATTTAACATATAAAATGATGGTTACAAACATACAGGTGTACAAGCTACAAAGTGGCCTCGTTTTTACCATGCCATGAAAAACCTCCTAATCAGAAAACTAAAAGACTTTCAAGCCGGCGGTGGTATGGGAGATATAATTTGTGGCTCCAATTTGATGGCGGAAGCAGAAGCAATGAGAACGGTATTGATGGCTTGTGTGGAGTTGGGATTCAAGTTGGTTCAGCTAGAGACGGAATCGAAGGTTTTGGTGGAAATGCTTATTGGGGTTTTGGCCCCGGAGACAGCTCTGGAAGGTATCGCATGGGATATGAACTATATTCGACAACAATTGAGTTCAGTAGCGTTTCTATTTACTCCTCGTGCTTGTAATTGGATTGCACATCAAGTGACTTCGCATGCCAAGCGTGTGGAGGGTTGTCATATGTTGGTTCGTTTTGAAGCAGAGTGGCTGTTTAACACTCTGGCTTCTGATATAAACATTTCAGTTCATCTTTAATATTATTGAATTTCGACAAAAAATTAAAAAATTAAAAATTAAAAAAATACTAAAAGACTAGGACGATTTGTATAATCTCAGCTCAATGAATTCACGAGCAAGTGAGTTAGTTGTCCAAATCGCAACACCAACACAAACCACCTAGTATCGCTACTGAGACAAAATGGTCCATCAAAATAATGTTATTCATACCATGTTTTTGTACCACATTTTTATATCACCTGAGGTGGCATTTGATGCGGACAACCACATTATTTGAATTAATCAGATTTTTAAATTTAGTTCATTATTTAATAAACTAATAATTAAAAAAAACTAGTTAATTAAATGATGATTGTGGTATACGAGGAGTCTTTCTCCTTTCTTTCCTTGGGTTTTGCAAATTTTACAAATAATGTGGTTATCCACATCAGATGTCATCTAAGATGGTATAGAAATATGATATAAAAACATGGTATGAATAGCATCACTCATATCTGTTTGGGTTCGGTCAATGACGGTGAGAGATCTTGGATGATATGGAGCAAGAAGAGAGGCGACCGTCGATGCAAAAGCTATCATAAAATCAAAAATGTGATCTCAACCGTGATGGAAAGAGAGTTGCGACGGACGGCGCGTGAGGGAGTATATTACACGAGAAAGAAATATTCCATCATCTCTGATCTCATTTCTTATTAGAGGAAGGTCATGGTCGTAAGAGATTTCAGAGTGGCCATCCAATATTTTGGTAGCAGATGCTAAAGTATTCATTCGTATTTAATTAATAAAAAAAAATTCCGAGAAAAATGAACATAAACATGGCCATAATCTGACAACACAAGATTAATTCCTTTATATATAGACTATAGTTACTAAAACTGGGCAGCCACGTCTACATAAAATTTACCTCAACTCAAATCAAAAAGGAAAAGGAAAAAAAAAATCTCATGGTCTTCCTATGCTTTAAGAATACGTATCTTTTTGTGTCCGTGCAACAAAAGTTTGTCCAATTTGGAAGAGTCTATTTTACTGCTTTATAATGTCATGGCATCACCCATGCGTTACGTAAGCAAACTAGTCCTCGTGGCTGCTCGGTCCTTCCATCAATTCAATATTAGTCATCACTAAGCTGCTGTTGCAAGAACCATATATTCTCTTCATTCCACAAATTCTCCACTGAAGTGTCCCCACCGGTTGAACAATAATCGCTTTGCTTAAAGCCATGAATATCTGAATTTATACCATTTTGACTATAACCCGACCCGTTTTCTGAACCATATTGACCGCTGCATGGATAAGTCATGAATTCATCACCACTGCTAGTACGGTCGGTGGGAATTGAACAAGCTTGAACCAGATCATATGAGTCTGATGAAGTATTGCCAGAGGTTTTGGGCACGAAATTAGTGTCAACCCAGTATTGACACTCAAACTCGGATGTCGTAGTGGTACAAGTCCTGGGTTGATCTGCTAGAGATTCAGGCAAGGCCCCGATCCGTTCAATTAGACGGGGAATCCATACGTAACGCATGGCGTCTTGAAATTGTTTGCTGTTAACATCACACTTGAGCTGTTTTGCTTGCTTTTGCACTCTTGTTCTCCAAAAGTTCTTTATCTCATTGTCTGTTCTACCGGGCAAGTATTCGGCTATCTTGGACCACCTAATTATATGAGTGTGCCATTAAAGACAAAACACACAGAAGATTAGGAACAACGACATACATGTATATGTATATGTACCTGTTGCCCCAGCTTGAATGAAGTTGAAGAATTATAAGCTGTTCCTGGAGAGTTATGTTTCCACGTCGAACGCTTGGTCGCAAGTAGTTTAACCACCTTAATCTGCAGCTTTTGCCAGTTCGTTTCAGACCTGACTAAGTATTATCATATTAGTACTTTGTCCAAAATCATAGTGATCAGAATTGGCCAAGGCATAAGTCTTCCCAAGAATTTCAAAAATTAAGGATTGGAAACTATATATTAGTTTAAGCTATGACGCATGTAACTTACTTTCCAAAATAATTAATATGAATTCTATTCAAAGGCTTAGAAGGAAGAAATGGTAGATAATACATACAACTACATGACTAAGTAAACTAGTTATTGGTATATTGGTATTTTTCTTCAGTCTTGAAAGAGTCTGGAAGAGAATTACGTACCTGCATGACGAGCCAAGGAATTCCAGCGGCCTTCACCGTGAAGGTTGACGTAATCGATGAGAATGGAGTCCTCCTCAGCTGTCCATGGACCTGTTCTTAAGCCCAGTCCTTCTTCAATTGGTTGATCAGGAGCTGCTGCTGCTTCTAATGAGCCATAACCTGCTGATTTCATCTGATCATGTACGTTACTAATATCCATTTCCTTTTGTCTGGTTTGAGTTGGAAGACAAAGAATACGGATTAGTTTGGGATTTAGTTTGCAGGCTACAGAAATTAATTAGTTGACCTTGTTAGGATTTCCTTGGGGATTACAATTCATGAGAAGGGTTTATATATAGATGAGAGAGAGGACTGAAAAATAGGATTGGACCGAATAAATTACCAAATAAGAAAAAAGTGAGCATCGCTCAAGACTCAAGACTCAAGACTGAAAGTTACAAAAAAATTAGTAATATTAATTCTAGTGAGAGAGAGAGAGAGAGAGAGAGAGAGACATCTTCCATGGCACAAACCTACAAATCCTTCATTCTTTTTTATATACATTTAATCTGAAGTTGACCCTTTGACCTTTGCACCCATCTAATTCTCAAGCGTATGAACTTTTAAATTTCTTAAACTAGCTTGGGTTTTTTTCCTTTTTCTCTATGGTTCTAGCTAGTGGTAGTTTTCTATTGTGCATTTCTATACATTATTTTATGTATGCTATTTGAAGGCCTTGTTATATATGATTTGTACATGTGAAGAGAACGTGATGGACAAATTTTCAGGAGAACTAAATGTTAAATAAAAAAAATGAAAGCATTGGGATGACCTACCAATTCACTTCTTCCTCTAGAAACTATCATGCATGTATACTGTTTGTAGTATGCACCATAAATCCCATGTCATTCGTCCGTACTCCATAGTTGGCCAACATTTTTAATGTATATGGATTTCGGTTGACCAGAAAATACGATAGGGTATATGTGTGTGGATTTAAAGCATCTCTAAATCTTATGTGGAATGCTGACTAGTCACTTTTGACTGCAAATATTGCTCCACCCAAATAGTCTTTTAGGTGATCTGAATTCGTAGTAATGTTTGAAGTTGTTGCTTCTACCTTCAATTGCAAATTTTTTTTTTTTTTTTTTTTTAATTTTAACTCATAGGTCTCATCATCCACTAGAATATTAAATTTTTTAATTTGGTTTTACTGTTCATTTATTTTAATGTGGGTCCTATATGATATAAAATAATAACTAACGTATTGATTAGAATATACTGAATTTGACAAAAAAATTCGACATGCCCATTGAAGATGTTAAACAAACTTAATGCATAAGGTTGAAAGAATCGTTGGGTGTTTAATTTAGCATTCATTATGAACTCTGTGTTATATACCTTCATCATGACTCCATAAGCCCTAGAGATATTACTAAAGTTTTATGCTTAGGGTTATTGATAAATATGTTGGAAAACTTAACTAGTTAGCAATTGGTTTACACTTAAGTTAGGGTGTTGGTATGTTGTCTATTCAGGTTAGATTGTACTATATTTACTACTAGGGTTAGATTGTTTTTCAAGTCTATTTTTACTCACCCCTAACCTTGGTTGACTCTTATGTTAGGGGTGTTGGTATGTTGTCTATTCAAGTTAGATTGTACTATATTTTCTACAAGGGTTAGATTGTTTTTCGAGTCTATTTTTACTCACCCGTAACCTTGGTATAGCATTACCCTTTCTAGAATTGGGTCGGATCTATTAAACTAACCATGGCTAGTCTATGCTTTTAATTAAATTTTTATCAAAAAGAAAAGAAAAAAATTTGCTTTCTGTTGTAGCCTACTTTGTCTAACAGGGTTAAGAGGGCTGGCGGCAAGGAGAAGAGAGAGTGAGAGAGATGTGTTTGTAGAATTGTAAGGGAATGTGTGTGTTATCCCTCCTACATAGTGCCTTTATTTATAGTAGTAAAAGAAGTGACGATATTCCTTCATCCCCAAGGAATACAAGATGTAATAGGAAAGGATAACTAGAATCCAATCTAATCTAGGATTTACACAGTCACACTTAAACTAGGAAAGTTTACAACACTCCCCCTTAAGTGTGTAAATACTCAAGATAGATTTAGCATCATGCAGAAGTTGAGGAAGTCGACTTATCAGCACTGATTCTCTAAGGAACAACGCTTATTCTCAATAAGGTAGGAACTTGCATAAGTAAATGAGTCTCACTAAAAAACCCTAAGGCTATGGCAAAAACCCGAGGAGGGACAAAATCCATAGTCTAAGGAACAATGTGTGAGAAATGCAAAGTCAAAATAAACGTCTATGGGACGTCATTAGAGATATGACCAACCCAATGTGAGTGCCTCATTGAAACCTAGTTAGGTAGCAAAAATCCAGTAGGAAAAATGCTCCTAATCATAGGGAAAAAGAGTACATTAAGATCAAGCAAGTATCTTCAGAATACTTCCCCTAAGTTTGACACAATTCCAAAGAGAAATAGCAATGTTACAACTCAAAAAGTTTACGCATACTAATTCCATGAACAAGCTTCTGAAACATCGTCTTCACTAGTGATTTGGTGAAGAGGTAGGCCAGATTGTCTTGTGAACGGATTTGCGTGACTTCAATGTTCTACTGCTCTTGCTATTGATGTGAAAAGAAGAACTTTGGCGCAATGTGCTTGGTGTTGTCTCTTTTGATGTAACTCTTCTTAAGCTATTCAATGCATGTTGCGTTGTCTTCAAAGATCGTCGTTGGGACATCAACGACAGATAGAGATCACAAGAGCTTCGAATATGGCCCACTACTGCTCTCAACCAAAAGCATTCCCTAGTTGCTTCATGTAAGGTGAGAATTTCAACATGGTTAGACGAAATGGCAACTAAGGTTTGTCTAGTTGACCTCCAAAAGATTGCAGTGCCTCCAATGGTAAAGACATAACCTGTTTGAGAACATGCCTTGTGTGGATCAAATAAGTATCATGCGTCGGCATAACCAATAAGGCGAGAATCAACTCGAGAAGCAGGGGGTGCGGCATCACTCGAGGATTCATAGGGATAGAACAAGCCTAAATCTGTAATACCCTTAAGGTAACAGAAGATGTCTTTTACACCAGTCCAGTATCTGCATATTGATGCATTATTGTATCTTGCCAAAAGATTAACAACGAAAGAGATGTCGGGTCTAGTGCATTAAGCTAAGTACAATAAAGCGTTTATCGCACTTAGATAAGGAACTTCAGGCTCCAAAATCTCTTCATCATCCTCCTTCGGACGGAAGAGATCTCGTTTTGCATCTAGCGATCGAACGACCATAGGAGTACTCGAAGGCTTCGCTTTATCCTCATTAAAGCGGCACAACACCTTTTGGTTGTAGTGCAATTGATGTACTAGAATTTCATCTGAACAATGCTCTATCTTGAGACCGAGACAGTATCGAGTCTTACCTAGATCTTTCATCTCAAATTCCGACTTCAAGTACACAACAGTTCTCGCGAGCTCTTTAGGAGTTCCGATAAGGTTCATGTCATCGACATATACTGCAACAATCGCAAATTCGGAATGTGACTTCTTAATGAACACACAAGGGCATAGTTCGTTGTTCACATATCATTGCCTAGTCAAATACTCACTCAAACGGTTATACCACATACTTCCGGATTATTTCAATACAAGATGTAATAGGAAAGGATAACTAGAATCCAATCTAATCTAGGATTTACACAATCACACTTACACTAGAAAACTTTACAACACTTTCTTGTTTGTTTCAGAATTATTTATTTATAAATACACTTCTTGTAACTCAATAGAATTAAGTTCGACAAGATAGTAGTATTTTCAAGCAATGTAGCCATCTGACAATTTTTTAGTGTTCTTTAAGAGCAACTCCATCCCTAAAGACTTTGCGCCAGCACCCAGCCCATTTATCCACTTCAGTGAACAGTAATAGACCCTAATGAACAGTAATAGGCCAAAGCATCTCCACCCCAAAAAAAATGTGCTGGCACCCAGTCTAAAAATGCGCTAGCATAAACGATCTCCCACCCCTACAAAATGCGTTGGCACCCAGTCCATTTAAAATATTAAATAATTTTCTTATAAAATAATAAATTAAAAAAAATAGTTTTAATTTCAGATAGGATTTTTAACCAATCTCGTCACGCCACGTGTCATTATCCGAACGTACTATTTTGTGAATAGATTTCCGCTAAGATTTTCAACCAATCCTGACAAGCCACATGTCACTTCCTGTTTGATAAGATTTTCAACCAATCTTGTCATGCCACGTGTCATTATCCAAACGTATTATTTTGTAGATAGATTTCTGATAAGATTTTCAACCAATCCCGACACGCCACATGTCACTTCCTGTTTACAATAATTTAGCCAAGATTTCGATAAGATTTTCAACCAATCACGTAGTGCCACGTGGCATTGTCCAGAACCTCATCTTCTTTTTTTTTGTCCATATAAACCCTACATCCCTACATCCATCCTCACACTAAACTCAATCCTTTTTTTTCAGCTCAGAATTCTTCTTTATCGTTTTCAAATCTTGAGTTCTTACAATATCTTCTTCAAGGAGAGTGTATAAACAGTTGCAAGAGTAGCAGAAAAGGTTGTTGGCACAACAGGAAGAATTGGTCAATCTTGACGAAGGTGGAGATGGAGATGAAGCCTTCGCAATGGAGAAGGATGAGGATGATCACCATAGAAGACAGAGGGCATCACATTCCCACCGTATCATGGAAGCTGTGGGTCAAATAGCCAAACCCAGACGTGCGGCAAACATCGATAGAATAAGGGAAAGACAAGGTAAAGATCTCTTGGAAGATTATTTTATTCCCAACAGTGTTTTCCCTTATCATGTTTTTAGACGTCGTTTTAGAATGCAACGAAGTTTGTTCGATAAAATCATGAGTGCTGTTTGCAACCATGATCCATATTTTGTGCAAAAAGATGATGTTTTTCATGTTTTAGGTCTTCTTCCTGAGCAAAAAATTACAGCTGCCTTACAAATGCTTGCATATGGAGCATCTTCAGATCAAGTGGATGAGATTGCAAGGATGAGAAAAACAACTGTTCTGGAGTCCCTAATGCAGTTTTGCTTTGCAATTGAAGCCTTCTACACCAATGAGTACCTTCGAAACCCATGCCAAGGGACATGCGAAGGCTTCTGAGGAAAGGTGAGATGCGAGGCTTCCCTAGCATGATTGGAAGCATCGACTGCATGCACTGGACTTGGAAAAACTGTCCAAGTGCATGGCAATGAGCTTATGGCAACAAAAAATGAGCCAAAAGCATCATTTTGGAAGCGGTGGCTTCTTTTGATACATGGATTTGGCATGCTTTTTTTGGTGTTCTAGGAACTCAGAATGACCCAAATATCCTTGCCCAATCTTCAGTGTTTGACGAACTGCTATAAGGAAATGGGCCGAGATGCACATATTGGGTTAATGGTAATAAATACGAGCGACCATACTACCTTGTAGATGGTATTTACCCAAGGTGATCAACATTTATCAAAACAGTGCCACATCCACAGAGTGAAAAAGACAAACACTTCGCAAAGTGTCAAGAAGGGTGTAGGAAGAATGTCGAGCGTTGTTTTGGTATCCTGCAAGCTCGTTGGGCAATTATCAGGGCTGCAGCTAGAATGTTTGATGTCGAGGCTCTTCGATCCATCATGATGACGTGTATTATTCTCCACAACATGATTGTTGAAGAAGAGTACGATTATGATGTCGTCGATGAATACGAGCCGAATCCGATGAACAACTCAAGAACACAAATCTACTATGCTCATGATCAGACCGAAGATCCCGCGCAACATGAGCCATTGGAACGGGATAGACGTTACAATGAATTGATCGTTCAGTGGTACACTTCATTGCAAAAGTCATACTGGCACATAACCTGCCAGTATGACTTGATTGACCACCAGTGGGGATTGCACGAAGGCAAAGATAATTAAAATAAGGCTTGTGGTTGAAGAATAAAGTGTGTTGTTTTTTAAGTAATCTTATTTAGTGTGTTTTTTTTTTATTTAAGTTTATATGGTGAGGTTATGTAATTTTATTTGGTGTTTTTTTTAATATTTATTTGGTGAGTTTATGTAATCTTATTCAAATATTTAAATAAAGTACAAAAATTACATAAGAAATTAAATAAAGTTCTAAAAATAAATAAGAAATTAAATAAAGTTCTAAAAATGTTAAGAAATTACATAACAAATTAAATAAAGTAGTACAAATAAATACGAAATTATACAAAGTCTGTGGAGTTAGGATATGTGGTGCTAGGATCTTCGTTGCTAGGATTTCTGTAGCTAGAACCCCCTTGACTTGTTTCAGCATCTCTTGCACGCCTCCTTCACACGACATCTCTTTTTTCTGATGTCCAAAAATATTTTGAATTCGAAGACAGTCCTACTAGAGACTTATTCATAGTGTCACGATCTACTTGAGCCATCCTTTTTTCTCTAAGCATCTCATTCTCTCGATGAAGTGCTTTTCTAATCATCTCGTTCTCTCGATTAACTATTTCTCTTTGTCTCTCAGCCGCCGCATCACGAGCCTCAGTAGCTGCTATTATTGCTACCATAGCAGTAGCTTTTTCCTCATCTCAAGCCTTTTCCCATGCCATGTTCAGTTCATCTTGGTGAGCAAGTTCCTCCATATATTTAGTGTAGTCATTTTTGGAAGAACTACCTTTTTTCTTTGATGCCTTTTTACCTTGAGGCTTGAGGGACTGACGAGTCGATTAGGTCTGCGGCACTTCTTCAAGCGTCCCTTCCGTGTCTTCAAATGTGTTGGCTTCTTGTTCGGCCATGTCTGCTTCTGGCGAACTGTGTAGAACCATACCGTGCATGACAACTTCTGGACCAGTTGCCACAATTTTGTATCTAGGGCAATCTTTGACAATTTGCCACCATTCCCATTTGTTGAATGATTTGTTACGGTTCTTTGCATTGTAGAATGCTTGTGCTTGTAGTGTCTATAAAAATGTGGGATAAGATAGTATTAAAAAATACGGGTGTAACACAAATAAATAAATTAAAATATTGATGGGCGTGGAATGCATATAAATTACATAAAAATTACACAAGAAATTACATAAAAATTGCATAAGAAATTACATAAAAACTACATAAGAAATTAAATAAATTAAAATATTGATGTGGGTGGAATGCATATAAATAAATAAAAATATTGTTACCTGATCCGCTAAACTTGTCCCACTACGCAGATTACCGGAAGCATGAGAGATGGCATTTTTCCAACAAGTAAAGGATGCGTTGAGTTTTTTCCAACGACTTTGAAGACCTTGACTAGATCTGGCATCTTTTTCATGTACATCACAAAACGATTTCGTAATTTTACTCCACATTTCTCGCTTATCCATCTCATTACCTGTAATTGGGTCATGAGTAGTGTGAACCCAACATTCACACAACGTAACATCTTCAATGAGCTTCCACAAAGTCATTTTTTTCTCTCAAAGTGTACAAAATATTCAAATGTAGAAAGTGTAGAAAATATTGAAATGTGGTGTAAGGTGGAAGATGAGGGTTAGGTATTTATAGAAAAAATTAATTAATCTTTTTAAATTTTTCTGTATTTTTTAAAAAAAATTCACAATTTTTAATTAATTTTTAATAAATTTTAATGTTGTAATTAATTTGGACCGTTGGATTTGAAAAATAATCAAATCCAACAGCCAACAAGCTGCCACGTGGCCAACGGTCAAAATTCTAACCGTTGGGCCTTTTTTTTTTTTTTTTTGGTGAAAAAAACGTGGACCATTGATCTGTGATCGGACGGTCCATTTTAAAAGTCAAATTAAATTTTTTTTTTTTTTACCTTTGGAAATCCAACGACTCTGAGGAGGGCCACGTAGCCCTCATCCGGGTAAACACAAGTGGGCTAACAAGTGGGCCCCACCGCCTGTACCCTTGTCTCCTACTCTCTGTTGCCTGGCTTGGGCTGGGTGCCAGGCTGTTTTGCGGGCTGGAGCACTTGGACAGGGTGTTGGGCAATTCCACCTCTGATGGAACTGCTCTAATTTTTTTTAGTTGGGGACCGCACTTTATAGAAAGCATTTTTTATTATGTGAGAAGTGTTTTTGTTTGAAAATGCATTTGAAAGTGTTTATTAATGAATCAAATAAAGTGTTTTCACATATAAGTAATAAGAAGTGCTTCCATACCCAGAAACATTTCTTCCAACCATGCTAGAAACAATTTTGAATCCTTGCAAACTGACTCTTAATGCAGGCCAAGTTTTATCAACTCATATAGCATCATTACAGGCATTTTAAATTATATACGCGTCTATAGTGAGATTTATCGATTTTCATGTACATACAGTATATATTTATTTGGCATTTCACTTAGATCCAAAAAATTTATTATGCATTCTAAACTTTATAAATTAAAATAGAAACTTTGTATTAATGAAAATAATGCATAATGACACATTTTGAGTGTCAATAACAACTTCCTTCTCGTATATATGTTACAAGTGACATAGCCTGATTAGTTTTAATCCAGCAGTTTAACCAGTCCGGGCACTTTAATGTGAGAAAAGTGCATTTCCATGTTTCTTCTTATGAGAAGAGGGCATAACAGAGGATTATTATTCCCTATAATGGAAAAAAGAGCTAGCTATTAGGTTGTGAAAATATAATTTAAAAAAGACTACTATTGTTCTCTGTTGCCAACGGATCCCTCCATATAGACTAGAAGGAAGAAAGGCCAACAAGAACCAGCACAGATTCTTAAGTACCTCAAAAACCACTACCTGAGAAGCTGAGACAAACAAAGATGACGGAATTATTCTACATAATGAAAATCAATAACAGAAATAAAAAACGCAGTCAAAAGTTTGATTAGAAAAAGACTGTGTAATGGATTAAGTGGAATTTTACCAAAGAAAAGCATGCAAGTATCTAATTAAGAATCAAGAGAACGTGGAGTAAATCCACAAAAGATACGTTACTTTGTTGGAACTTTTGGTCAAAACTAAGAGCAGTGTCTGTCTCTCAGAGGTTCATGGAAGTTTCCATGAAATATGATTTGCACGTATAAACGTCCAAGGTTCCCTCCAACAATGCTACAACCCTACTTTGTAATTGATACATGACCCAAAATATAATAATTTAAAGAAAAAAAAATGCTACAACTCAAAGCCATCCATGACATACAAGGTAATCTCCATCTTAGTGCATAAAAAAAATAGTCATCTCAGATAATTCTCTTGAAGGGATTAGATGCTTCAAATCACTTGAAGCACCATCGTAGTCAACCGTACAGCTGCATTTTATTCTTCTAGTGGAAAGGGGTAATATAATAATTTTATAAAAATGTTACGACTCAAAGCCATCCATGACATAATCACCACTGGGTGACCCAGTGTTTGGGGATAAATTTTATGTCCGTATTCCACATGGCACGTCCAGAGTTCGATTCCTAGCACTGGTAAATTGTACGATGGTGGTTAGGAGGAGGTTGAAATGTCTCTATAAGTCTTCCTAACCTTATAAAGGGTGAACTACAATGGCGATGCCACCATCTGATCCCCTTTTTTTGGGAAGAGAGAGAGGGGGGGGGGGGGGGGGGGGGCGGTTGTGGAACCATCCATGACATACAAGGTAATCTCCATCTTAGTGCAGATAAAAAAATAGTCATCTCAGTTAATTCTCTTGAAGGGATTATATGCTTCAAATCACTTAAAAGCGCTAAGGTAGTTGAGCATATAACCTTACAACTACATTTTATTCTTCTAGTGGACTCTGGAAAGGAGTAAAATAATTAAATTCGCTAATATTTAAACTTAAGACCTATCACACTAAATGATATGATTCATATTTAAATATACATAAGAAATTATTATTGGTTGATGTGCCCAAGAATCGAATTAGCATACGATGTAGTGAAGTTAACCTTCGCATGAGTGCTTCAGTCAAGGGTAGAATGACTAAGTGATTTGCAAGCTAAAGAGAGCACGTACGAAGGACACATGTGTGGTACTGGCTAAGAGCCTCGATGCTTAAGTTAGTAATGTATTTTTTGGACGCCACATGGGCGTGTTTATTGATAATATCATGAAGATTAGTAATTAATGGTTACTTTTATAAAGGAATAGAAGTTTCCTCTTTTTAGAGGTGAAGTTGGAGAAACTTTGATGAGCTAGTCAATGTGGGATTGACTAGGGTTAATATTATATTGTCACTTGTCGTGTCGTGATTGATTTTCAAGTTGGAGGGAAATCTCCTATTGGTTAAGGGATAACTAGTAAGTGACTACCACATGTCGTGGCCTCCCACCTGTTTGGGGTTAGTTTTGTGCGATTTTGGTAAGGGTGCCCCAGCGAAAATGCTTCAACAGGTTCATGGTGCTTTACAGGTGGCCGATACTCGGTAACTTTGAGGTTGATCATATATGATACAAACATTTATTCATCTATCATCATAAAGTTTACCTTAAGCTTAAAGTTCAAATTTTTAAGCTCATTTTAAATTAAATAATTCAAAACAAGATTTACAAGAATACACTATTGTCATTCACTTCTTATAAACTTCACTTTAAAATTTTCATTTTGCGCTCCTCATAAGAGTATTTTTTTTTTTAAATAAAAATAGTTTGAAGTACAAAATAAGAATTTTTTAATGCTAATAACAATTTTCTGTACATAAATATGAAATGACTATATAGTCTCCATAAGATTTTTAAAAGAAACTTATTTCTAAAACCCACATAAAGATTGAATAGAAGATGGAGCAAATTTTCGTTTAGTAGATATTCCGACAACAATTAACAATTGTATGATTGACCACACTATCATTGTCGTTTATCGTTGAGAAGCCTTTGATCAGTTTTATTGTCAAACACAATACATCCTTGGGGGTCTTAAATAAATGGCATATCCTTTGGGAAATGATATATGCGACTGTGAGAGAGGTTGTCTTTGTATGGAAAAATGAGGAATTATGTAGGCTATTGATTTGAAAATTGAATAGAAAATGGGAGGAATTTTTTTTTATTTGACTTTCCTCGGCTTCTTTCGAGCGATGTGTCTTCCTCTACTTCTTACTTTTTAAGGATGAACATGGAATACGCGAGGTTGATGTAAATATGCGGGTTGCAAATAAACAACCCATATGAATCCATATACAACTCTAATTGAATTATATGATGTCGAGTCAAGTCAAAACACCACAGCTAAAAGTAAAAAAAAAACAAAGTATTTAGTCAAAAAAATGTTGTAGAAGAAATCATAGGGATATTGAAAGTAGAAAAAGAAACCGAGAATTCGTTGAATCAGAGGCAATTGTGCTCAATCAATATTGTTAATCGTAGATTTACTTGAAACAACCAAGATCAGCGTTTGAATACAAAAAAAGAAAACATTCACTTATTAGGGGTTCGTTTGATAACAATTTTAATGAATAATAAAGTAGTTATCATCAAAGTTTCAGTTTATAGTTATAAAAATAAAAATATATATAAAAAAAGTGAAAAGAAATTTTAAAATTAAAAACGAAATAGTTATGGAACTGCTCGAAAGTGAATAATTTGTTTAATTTGTACCATCAACTTATCAACGCAAAAATTACCACTGGCTAAGGGGCCTTAGATGCTGTTGGGTTGCAGCAAAGTGTTCGACCCGGGCCTTTCGCTGGATTGAATCAGGCCCACATCTAATTGGAGTCCCGTGGCAACAACCACCTGAGAGAAGAGAGGTGGACAACTCGGACAGGTGAGGTGGCTCTGTCATCATGATTTTGTGGTCTTCAGTCTTCTGAGTTGACTCGAGTAACTCGTTAGTTGGTTTTCGGTTTCGCCGTGTTTTCTGCTTTTATAATTTTTCTACCAAAAAAACGTTAATTCTTTTGTTTGTTTGACCATGTCTTGTGCTTCTGCAACTGCTGTAGCATCAGTCTACATTTCCGGCCCCAACTGTCCCGGCAGTCTCACCCACATACCCATTTGGAGAAGCTCTTCTCTCAGACCACCGCCGCCGTCTTCTCTCGGCGACTTCTCCTCCAAGATCCCATGTGGGTCTTTCAGGCGGAGCTCCGTCCTCACTGGATTCAGAAGTACATCCCCCGTCGTTATGCAATGGCAGGACTGCACGTAACTTCCCAAATTTTTCATTTATTTATTTATTTTCTTGCTGCCCAATTTGAGTATTATGGCTATCAGAAAGTAGTTCGATTGGTAACATGGATTAATATGTGGAATTATGTTTTGGTTACTTGGGCAGATTATACATTAGCAAATTGTTATTTGTTTTTTTATTTGTACAAGCAATAGTGGGGAGGGGGGAATCGAACCTAGGATCGTGGATCGGGGCTCGGGTTAAGTGCTCTTAACCAACTGAGTTACAAGCCCGTTACTCCATTAGCAAATAGTTATTGATTCAATATGTAATGAAACAGTGAAACTGTTTCTTATGTTTGGGAATTCCTACGATGCTTAATCTTTTTTTCGGAATAGTTTTATAGTACAATGCAAAACCATAAAGAATGTGAACTAGTTCTTGGAGTGAGGTGTAGCATGCTTGTGATCAAAGCCTTACTTACTGCTACTGATTACTAGACAATGTGATCAAATGCAGAGTAAAGATGGAAATTGATGTGCCTATTTCCGTTGCATATGATTGTTACTCTGATCGTGAGGCGATTCCCCGTTGGATGCCTTTTATTTCAACCGTGAAGGTGCTAAACTACTCTCCTACTACTCTTTAGATGATATTCAAAGCAAATTTGATTTTTCTTGTCAGTGCCTACTCGAGAATTGAGATATAATCACTTGTATCAATACTTTCCCAGCCTACATTTTGTTGTTAAAGTTCGCTAATTGTGAGGGAATAATTGATTTGCTCTGATCTGATTCCTCAAGAGTCGAGAGTAAAATGTTGCAGCGGATATGATTTCAAGTTGGCCGATTAAAGATTCAGTTTTTTCATTTTTCAAAGATTGATACTTGATTTGTTTTCGTCACATTTTGAAAGATTGATATTTGATATGGTATATAAAAACAGATATTGGAAGACCAGCCTGACCTATCACGATGGTCACTGAAGTATAAAGCTTTTGGTCGTAATATTGAATTCTCATGGCTTGCTCGGAATATGCAGGTAAGATTTACGTTTTACTTAAAATCTGTTTTTCCTTCCGTAATTCCTTCATCTACTGTAAGAGCTGAGTTCAATGATGTGTCCTTACAATTCATGCAGCCTACACCAAATCAGAAAATCCACTGGAGATCTCTAGAAGGTCTTCCTAACAGGTCAGAAGACGAGATATTTTAGCAGAAGCTGTGTACTTTAGTAGCGTTTTTGCCCAAACTCTTTACTTTAAATGAAGCATTTGACAAGAGTGCATTTCAAGCACTTACTTACAGTTACCGGGATTTGTCTAACAGCGGTACTTGTACACTGTCATCCTAGAGCTTATATGTTAGTCATTGTTTAAGATTTACCATGGAAAATATGATAACTCAACAAATAAAAACAATTACCCATAAAATTTTAGTCATATATGTGGTTTCTGCGTTGGTACATAGAAAACTAGAAGCTTAGCGGTTCAATCCCTAGCACAACTAAAGGACGGGATGTTAGTCTTTTGTCATCTTAAGTGGAAGCTGCATTTCATAGGATGCAAATGAGTAATTGAGAAAACAGTGAAAAATGTTCAATATATCTTGTTTTGAATTGTCTGGAAGCCACTCTGTAGTGTATCACAAACAAAATGATGCTCATGTCATTGAGGTTACAAACCTACAACATGCACAAATATAATGTTTAACTAGTGATTGTATGTTGTATGCAAATCAAGCAGACGCTTTCCTTTGCTTTATATTGATACTGTAATCTTGATAAACTGTTTTACTTTTTGTATCTGCAGAGGTGCTGTTAGGTTCTATCCAAAAGGTCCTTCATCATGCTTCGTAGAAGTGAGGTTTCTGTCATATATTGAACTTCAATTTTTAGCAATTCTTATTTCGTAGTGTTCTACATCTTTATTCACTTGGTATGATCAAGACATCCAATTGGTGCCTCGCGAGGGGTGATCAGTCGTCGTCAATTTGATTATTTTACAACTTTTCGTCATTCCTTGGCCATCAATTGAACAGCATAAACGCATCTTGATTGGATTGGTAAAATGCAAAATAATTCCTGTTGACAGGATTTCCTGTTCCAGGCTTCCCATATCTAGGAAACGGCCATTTTTGCTTCTCATTTTTCACATTGTATTGCTCATATTGCTCTTATCAATTTTCAATTGCAGCTAACGGTGTCATATGAAGTTCCGCCAATTCTGTCTCCAGTGGCATCAGTAAGTATTCTAACTCTGTGCTTAAGATATTATACATTCTCCTGTCCGGAGACCCTATCCAGATCCAAGTCAGTCAAAAAATGTAGAGATGTTTTTCAATTGCAATGTTGTTTACTTTACGGTGGGGGTGTAGTAATCCATCATTACTTTGATTTCTGATGTGAATCCTCCAGGCGCTTCAACCATTTCTTGAAAATTTACTTGGACGTGGCTTGGAAAGGTTTGCGACATTTGCAAGAACCTACAAAACAGACTCACCCGTTTGATATTTTAAACGAGTAACCACTGCATCTTACCGCGTGATTTTCCCACTGAAGCATTGTTTGATATTTATACCATTTGGGTCCAACGACCAGCTTCTCTGAGGCTGGCTTTTCCCTCTTGTAAGTTACTTCTTCCCAAAGGCAAAGAATGAAGAAATTATTCATATAACCTCAACTTTTTGCTTGAATTGGTAACCAATGAAATACTACTGCTCTCTCTCTCTCTCTCTCACACACACACATGCACACGCACACACACAGTGTTCTTGCGCCACTCCTAATATTGAGAATGTTTTGTGATCTCAATCAATTTACACAGCGTCGTCAGGGATTCGTCGCATTTTCTCAATTCAATCAGGGATTCTTCGCATTTTCTAAATTCAACCAGGGATTCGTCGCATTTCCCAATTCAATCATGACTGTCAATTTCCAATACTACTGACTGGTCCAGACAAGCGTCTGTCAAATGCTGTGAATAACTAGTGCGTTATTTGTTGATAACCAAGTGCCAAAAGGAAAAAGCACACTCGAGAAAGAAAGAAAGAAAAATGAAAATGAAGATCCCACTAATATACATAAATACACATGACCGGATTAGAAAAGGGCTACAGCGGATGGACAATACAATCACACTGGACTAACTAAAAGAAAGAATGTATCAACAACATGCATCTTTTTACAACACTACGCCATCCGATCCACACCCCCTTTCTTATGTATGTACATCAACCCTGAATTCACCGAGGTATACACGAGTAATCCAAACACCTACAAAACTGCTAGCTGCTTTTTTATCTCGCGACTGAAGCAGCCGAAACAATGTATGGTCGCTTACGAGGAAGACCCTTACTGAAAAACTGCATGTACAATCAGCTACTGGCACTACTGTCCAACAAGGCCCTCAAGCTACAAAGGGCCTCAGCAGAGAGGCTGCAGCACCTTAATCTCCGTTCTCGCTGTGGCGATAGATCCCGGTGCTCAAGGGGGGAGAAGCATACAACGATCACCGTGAGGTTATCAAACGTGTTGAGGCGAAGAGCCTCCATGACAAGGTCCCTGGCACACTGCTCGGGGTCGTCATGACGCCTCAGCCCGCGGCGAACAAGGCTAACAGCATGCTGACTAGACATCACATCCCAAATCCCATCACACCCTATAATTAGAAACTCGTCATCCTCTGTTAAAACCACCTGCCGGAACTCGGGCTCGGCGATTAGGGGTGAAGAAGATCCACGAGGAAACTTCATGTCCCAGTCGCCTAATGCTCGGGTAACTGATAAGACACCGTTCAGATACCCATCATCAACATATCCACCTAATTCTTCTATCCGCCTCCTTTCTGAGGGATATATTGGCCTGTGGTCTTGAGACATATCAATGGCTTCTCCTTTCCGACAGAGTACTGCTCGGCAGTCCCCAGCATTGGCCACCATTAAAAGCCTGGAGAAGGTCAATTACAATGAGAGACTAAAAAATATAGCATGGACAGAGACAGAGAGAGACAAATGCCAACACTAACAAGGTCTGTAACAACTAAGATAAATCTCACTCGGGATAGCTTAAATCAACGCAACAGGTTGACCAATCATACAAGACCTACTAGTTTCGAAAGGGTAAAACATTGCCACATAATTTTGTGGATAGAAGAAAATACTAGTCAATGGTAAATTTTGGAAGTGAAGTCTAGTTACGACAAGGAAACCAGGTCCTTTTTTTCAGTGGAAAGAGTGGAAAAAGATTTTAAGCAGAAGTATACCTTCCAAATATCATAGCAGTTAATGCTGTTGTCCCCGAAGAACTGCTTACACTGCAGTCATCAGCCAAAGCAAGGTCAACCACATGAAATGCCTTGCGGAGGGAGTTCTCAAGCTTCTCTGAGAAAATTTCATCAACGTCAGAAGTTCGGGGAAAATTGGCATCTTCAAAAAAGAGTCTGAGCACATTTTTCCGGACATAAGCAGCTGCTTCAGGTCCTCCATGTCCATCAAATACCTATATGACATTTTCAACCACAGTAAGCTCCAAACAAAGAATCAACCAAATTCAAGGCCATTGCAATTACAAGTCCAAGGCGATATATTACCCCATAAAATGCATTTGGCTTAGCAAAACTAAAGAGTGGTCCCAAGTGTGAAGATAGATCATCTATTAGAATATGTTCATCTTCCATGTATCTACGGGGTCCAATGTCAGCAAAGCTACCAGAACGCAGCTTGGGGAAGAATTGCTGGTCGGCCGAGGCAGGAACCAAATCTGGAATTTTGTCCACAGGCTTAGCATCCTGAAAAGGAGTAATGACAGAGAAATTAAACGCCAATATTTCAATTGAAACAAAAAAACTACTAATCCTGCTTGCAAGCATAGTTGTTAATGAGCAACAATTTACCCTGCTGAAGTTCCAAGGCATACGACATATATGAAGAGAACGTACTAAACCACAACAACCTCCCGAGCTTTTGCAAACTTAATTTTATACAGGTCATATTTTCAATTTACTAGGCAATTCATAACGGATAAGTTTGACAACGATCTGATAGTTCTATGCTCACAAATATACTTAAAGCAGTGATAATATCATCACATCAAGGTTACCAAAAGTCCCGCCTTATTAGACTAGAAATTGACTACAATTTCATCTACATCAAAACTCAACCAATGTTTTGATGAAAGATTCTAAAACACGTTAGGCACTAATCAGGCAACGGGCTGGAGCCTAACGCCTAGGCGGCTAGGTAGATTTAAGTAAATCTATTATATTTTGTGTAAATAAGTATCATTTATACTTAAAATATATATAATTTCATCATAAACTACCAAATAGAATGACATATATACTATGATGTATTGGAACACAATAAAAACATGGGAAATAAGCTTATAATGTGTGTTCATTTAAGCATTCAACAAGTTTCTTACAATTTATTAAGAAAAATAAAATACAAAATAAAAGTTATCTATTTTTCATCTAAATGAATCACAACCTAGACGGATGCCTAGAGTGTCTAGATGGGTGCCCAGCGGGTTCCTAACATGTCTGGATGGGTCCCTAGGCGATCTAGGGGTCTAGGTCAAAGCGTTCTTCTTTAATTTTAAAAAAGCTAGGCATTAATCGGGACGGTAGTTCTAGTTGGGATTTTTAGAACAGTTGAACACAATACAATCCTAATTTCTCATATGTGATAGCAGAATTTCTCAGTAAGCAAAAAACCCAATTTCGAAAAGTCAGATCCCAAATCATCAAATTTCAAAACCCAGATGCATGATCACCTAAAAAGTAAAAACAAACAAACCCACATGGAGTTTAACAACCAAAAGATTAAATAGTCCAAAAGCAGGGAACTTGAGGTTCAGAAAACTCACGACGGCTTGCGAGCTAAAGAGAGCGGCGGCGGAGACCGGTTCCGAAGAAAGATTCCGGTCAAAACTCTTGGGCGACGAAATCGATTGGGTAACTGCAACTACATCTTCAACTTCGTGAACATTTTTGGTAAAGTACTGAACATCCAGCACCGGCACGCTCTGCTGACACACAACCTTAGCTTCTGCCACCATTTTCTATCAAATCATGCCACGCAAACAAACACCCCCAGAAAATATCACGATCCCACAACGTTGTTAAACTCGAACAAAACTTCGACAACCAACGACGGAGACGACGGAGACGAGGAGGAAGAGAATCCGATAACTTTTTTTTTTTTTTTTTCCCGCGGTTTCTGGAAAATATTTTCGCACTTTCGGTTCGTTTTTCCTTTTCTTTCGCTGAATCAGCAAAAATCGGGGGAGTTGTGGCTGAACCGGTATATATATGGTCGGGTGATTTGGCGAAACCGGTTACCGCGTGACCTTTGGGATGTTTCCTCGATATTACTCAAATGCCCTTCATTCCCTCTCTGGACTCCAGCACGAATAAGCTGTTGCTAGCCGAGTTGACTTTTCAGTTTTCCCAATGCTATGCAGATAATAAGCAGTTTTTTTTTTTTTTTTAACACGAAAGAAGGAAAAAAAATAAAAAATACTAAACAACTAATTTAGCTCTAAAGATTTAGATCAGTCTTTGAAAACAGTTCAAACTAACAAAAAAAAAAATTGCAATCTTTTCAATATCCATCTCATTATTTGAACTCAATTTAATTAACCCGTCAGTTATAAATTACATCCAATTTTTTATTTAGTGTAACGTTTTGATCCACTAATACTTGTTACATGGGGAGACAATACATCTTTAAATTAGAACAGTGAGCGACGATAATGTTCCATGCAATTTATACTTGAGCAGAGGGTAATTTAGGAAATAAGTTGCTATTGCCGTGTTGGAACTTTGAACAAGCAAATGTCAGCGTGCACACATTACAATACTATGTGTGCTGACGTTGCGGGTGCTTGATGGGACGGAAATGTTAGAGTAAACGGCATACATTTAGCAGGCTGTCGTCGAATGTTTTCATCTAACTCGCCAAACGCGTACGAACGATGGGTAGGTTCCGCGTCGAGATACTTGGACGGTGTGATGCAAAACACGCCCAGTGTCTCGTCTCAACAAAACTTTCTTCCATAAAAAATACTAAAAAGATTCTTTCGAAATGTGATTTTTATATAAATTTTTTATTATTTTACTGTTTAATAATAATTTTCATATTAATATTATAGGATATTTATTTTTATAAGAATCACTTTAGTATTCTCTTCTTCCATACAACCTCCGACACCAACGTGTTTTCTGTTCTTGTTGTTTCGGTCGATCCTTGTACACAATTATTGACCCGGCAAAGTAAAAATAAATTATTATTAACACTTTAAATATTTTATTATGTATTTTTAATTTTTTATATTTAAAAAATATAAATGTAAAATAAAAATTTTAAAATACGAGTACTCTTCCCAAATAAAATCGTTGGCAGTTAAAGATCTTTGCATGCATGATTGCCAGGTGGCATAGCAATCACCAGAATTTATTGTTTCTGGATTCTGGCATTCAGTGGCTGTAATTATTGTACCTCGTTATTCTGATCCTGGTTAGGATCACGCCCAGCACTAGGTGTCCAATTATTGGGGTTGCGAAGAACAGAGAAGTTTTTAGTTGTGATGGAAACACGGGTAATACATCATGTGTTTTTCTGTAAGTAGTAAAAAATTTTATTTTTAAGTTATTAACTTTTTAACATATATATCTCACCATTTATATAACTATACGTGATGTATCATCTTGTGTGACGGTCATACTAAAAATTTTCTCAGAAGAACATCAGTTGACGTTTTACACGTGGCTCCGCCCAAATGCCAATGATCTTCCTTTATTAGTACTAGATGTGTGTGATTAGGTGACACACCATTTATCTTAACTTATGCCATAAAATTAATTATTAAATCTTAGCTAAAATGCTAAAGTGGAAGTGGGTTCGGTAATCCGACTGATCAAGCCACACTAATCACATATGAAAGATGATGATTGACTTTTTAATGTCTCAAGCGCAAATTAATGCTCCTCCTATGTTAGGGTTATTGGTTCTAGATACAACCAGTAACTTCATGGTGTGTGGACCACCAAGAACCTAAAACTTTCACTACAATTATGTCTTTATTTTTATGGTTTATGGCTGGTTTGCCTCAATTACAAACAATCACTTGATTAATGTAAGCATTAAGCAACACATTCATAGTTTGTTAGTTTCTCTAATTTGGGTTGAACACAATTTAAGATATGTTTGATAACTATTTCAATTTTAGTTGACAATTTATTTTTTCTTGGCTTAAGATATGAGAGAAGTATACAAGAGAAATAAGGGATGAATAAGGAGAATTGGAGAGAGGAGAATAAATAAGCACAAATTAATGAAAATAATATCTTAAAAGTGAAAAACAACTTAAATTATGAGTTGTTTGATAACCATTTTGTTTTTAATTTTTAGCTTTTAGTTTTCACTCTTTTTAAAAACTGAAAAATTAAAAAGTGAAAAATCAAAGAAAACTGAAACTAGTTATCAAACAAGATTTCAATTTAAAAAATAAAAAAAATAAAAAAAAACTAAAACCGAAATAGTTATCTAGCGTAACATTTCTTCTCTATCCACTATGTTCATCCCTCTTAACTTCCATGTATTTCTCTTCTATCAACCACACAATAAGTAAAAACCAAAAATTAATTCCGAAAAAATCAAACGGGCTATTGACCATTCATTAGTTCAATGTGCAATTGAAGAAAAACGTCTTTAAACTCATTACGTTTTTCCAAACATATTTTATGTATAATATTGAAATTTTATGGGATCATTTGATAACTATGAATTTACTTTTTAGTTCTAGTTTTTTTTTTTTTTTTTTTTTTTTTTTTTTTGGTTCCCTCCATAGAGAGAAGGGAGGAATATGAAGGAATGGGAAGGATGAAAGTGGATCGTGGATAAAGAGCGGAGGGTAGGAAGAAATGAACGAGAATGTAGGGGGAGATTAAAAAAAGCCCTCTTGTTTAGGTCCTTACGACGACACTAACCCTGTTAATTTAATAATTGAAGTAAGAGTAAATTGTAGCAATGATCTCTTAACTTTAACTCAATTGGAGTAATAATTCCTCAACTAAAAATACATTATCATTAGTCCCTTGACTCATCAAAACGTGCATTTATGGTCTCTCAACTAAAAAATTTATTACCACGGTTTTGTTTTTAGGAACTCACGCGAGTAAAACTTACTAATGGGTCACCCATCATAGGAATGCTCTGGCCCCTTTCTTACTTAACTTCGGAGTTCTGATGGAACCCGATGCCAATGAGCTTCCAAAAGACTTCGTGCTAGGTAGATATGAAAATATACATATAAGGCTTATAGGATCCACTCCCCTAAATAATGTGGGATGTTACATAGACTTGCTCATGTGACAGGTTGAACTATTTTGCCGAATCAATATACGTTTCCCAATGGCAGGCATATTTCAGATTGTATTTTGTTGCCCCTTCAGTGTGTTAATTTATTAGACAATAAGTGTTTGGGGGTAATATCATTATTAAGTTTGATGTTGTTAAAACTTTTGATACTCTCAACTAGAAATTTCTTGATCTAGTGCTTACAGCTTCTGGTTTTCATGTCACGTTTGTTTAGTGGATTCGTGCAATCCTTACTCCTGCTCTATTGTCTATTTTATTCAATGGTTCTCCGGTTATTTTTTTTAATGTAGTGTGGGTGTTCGCCAAGGGGACCCTCTATCCCCTTTTATTTTTTGCCTTCCTGAAGAGGTTCTTAGTCGAGGCCTTGTGGATCTGTAAATTTAAGGAAGCTCAAACTGATTTCTTCCCCTCATGGAGTAACTGCTCTTTCTCATATTCTCTATGTAGATGACGTTATGGTTTTTCTGCAGAGGTGACATGCGCAAACCTCTTATGCATTATACTGAAGAATATGGTGTAAATTATGGCCAACTTATTAGTAAGGCTAAGTTCCGTTTTTATGTTGGGAATCTGCATCCATGCGTCGTGCTCTTATTTTATCCTGGCTTGGTGTATTTGCCGATGAGCTTTCTTTTATTTATTCGAGGGTTCCTATACTTAAAGTCAAACCTAAGAGGGAATATTTTCAAGCTTTTGTAAATAAAATATGTTCTCGAATGTTTCAATGGCAAGGTCATTTTTTCTCAATGGTTGGTTGTGTTACTTTGATTAAGTCTGTTGTTGTGAGCATGCTTTCTCATACCTTTTCAACTTATTTCCTACGATATTAAACCAGGTTTGTAGTTGGGCTTGAAATTTTATGTAGACGAAATGTGCATGGTAAAATTGTTTTGCTCCTTTAAATGAAGGACTCTTTGCATTTGGAAAATTTCGACTTTAAATAAGGCTTTTTTTTTTTTTTTTCTTTTTTTTTTTTTAAACATAAGGAGGTGGATCATCCCAAAAACCAGCTCAAAGTTATCGCAGATAGTTCAAGTTTAGGGAGTCCCATCATATCATCAAATAATTGAGTTCAAATCCAATCCAATCAGAAGGATTCTTAAAATAATGGTACTCAAGATCCATATTATAACTTCACTTGGCAACGCCATCTGCCACCATATTATTCTCTCAGAAGTCATGTACTAGCTCACATTCAGCTATGCATGTCATAAGTAGTCTACATTAATCAATGATGGTTGCAAGAGAATGCAAGCTGATATCAGTCATATTATCAATTAAATTAACCATTCGACCAGTATCCATCTCCACACATAATCTTGCTTGTGAACTACAAGTTTCAATCCGAAATATAGTCCCAAATTTCAGCATCAACCACCTGCCCTTTGCTCAAGTTGACAGAGAACCTGCCAAGCCATTCATCGATGTTATCTCTAAGAACTCCTCATGCACCTATATTTCCAGTAGCATTAATCCGAGAGTTGTTCACATTGAACCAAAAGTAATTTGATTTAGTTCGGTTTTCAAATTGTTTGACTTTTTTTCTTAGTCGAAACCAATCAAACGGGTCAATATGGTTTGAATCGGGAATGAAATTCTGTTATTTGGGTAATTTTTTTTATTGAATATGTTTTGATGTCAAGGATGGGAATCAAATGTGGGCCAAAATGACTAGGCTAGTTCATTTTATCGAGGCAGGCAAGCGAGGATAAGAATTGGGCCTAAGAAAGAGATAAAGAAAGGGACAAAGATTGTCAGCCCTTTTATTTTCGATATTTTCTCGTGCTTTTTTGTTTGTGTGGTCACGGTTAAGTTACGACAATATTTTATATTATTATTCATTTTTACCTTATTATCTTTATAAAAAAATATAAAATATTAACATTGTTTAATCGTGACCACATAAAACAGAAAAGCAGAAAATCCTTGTCCTAAAGAAATTCATATGGGGAAGAAGAGCAGCCAAGTCTCTAACTGCCATCATAATTGTGAATAAAGAGAAAATTTTCAAAGGGGCAGGGGACAGTGGGGCCCCACGAGGGGTTTGAACGGTCAAAAAAGGAGGAGAAAGAGACTGTTGAAAGTCGAAAACAAAGAGAGGATTGAGGAACGAAGAACGAGGCAAAGAGAGAGATTATTAGTTGATTACTGATAATTAAATGGTTGATTATTAATCTATATACATAAAGTAAGCACGATGGAACATTCAAAATATCATATATTGTCTTTTAAGAATTTCAAAAATTACAATTGAACCAAAAAAAGTTTAATTAATTCATCGCTTTTTAATTTTCAATGAATATAAATTTAAAACTTCACAAAAGAAAAAAAAATCTCCCACGTTAGTAGGTGGTTAAGTTTCATGTTTTTGCTTTTTTTTTTTTTTTGAATGATTTTTAATAAAAATATAAATTAGCGAATTAAATAAAAAAAAATTAAAATGAAACATAGCCTAACCAATTGCCGGAGGCTTGTATTAATATTAAGAAAGCACACATAAATGTTTGAGCTCTCCTCTTCTCTTCTCCTGCGCTTTGATTTTTGATCCCCTTCCCCCACCCCCCCCAAAAACCAGGCAATCTCCTCTCTCTCCTCTCCTGTCCTTGACCAAACCAAATCAGACCAAATCCACTTCATTCATCTTGTATTTTCTCCAAATTCCAAATCTTCAATTACTGTACTATTGTATAAAACTATTACGCACGTTAGTAGGTGGAAAAACAGCCACCTATTTTAAATTTTGCTCACACTTTTATTTCAACTTATATTCTGGTTGAGCTGCTGTGATATCTTCTTAGAGTGTTGTTTTGTTTTTAATAAATTCTGAAAAATTTGTAATTACAGTTTAAGATTAATATTTCAACTAGGTTGTGTTTTCTAGGGAAGGACGATTTACGCAGGGTGATGTACTTGTTATTCCTTACAGGGTACCATGCCAAGACTTTACATATCCATCATGTAAGTGTGACCCTGTTTATAACATGGTGGAATGAATATTGGATGCCTAGGTACGACTTCATATTAACAAGGAGTCATTAAATTAAAAGTGATTGATGACCGTGTTTAACTCCTAAATTCTCCAATGTATATTCAAATACAATAAAATGCAGATATATATAGTAAATCAGTTTCCACTTTTTGTACCATTGAGCTTTATTTAATATTCATTTTGGTAAGATTTTTTTTTTTTTTTTTAACCTTTTGAGCATATTCTTAGACCAGCGATGGTAATAATGCAGAATCCTAAGTTCTTTATGATCGGAATCAACGGTTCAAATGCAGCAATCAGGCTAGTTGATAAGAGCAGAGGTTAAAATACATAGAGACATGTGTTTCAGTCAATTCTCTAAATCAGGTTCAACTTTGTCTCAATTATGCATAAAGTTATTATTGATACCTATAGTAAATTTTGAGTTGGATTTTGATACAAGTTACTTTATCACCGACACATTGTGTTGTACCACCTCCTTTTCTACTTATGCAACAAGGAATCATGACTGAATTTTTAATCTCTCATTTTAACCACATCACCACCAAATACTATTGTACCTTAGATACCAAGTAAACAGCCATCACTCTCAAATTCATATGAATAACTCATCATATGAAATGTACATAGCTGATACTTATAAATCCGCTCTTGATGAATTATTTAAAAATGAATCTGTTAAATTTTGGTTACGAATCCAAAACCCGTAGCGAAACGTGGACATTTTTACTAGCCTCCAACAGCATGAGAGAAGGGCAGCTACAATTGGATGGCATTAGGCCAATTTGAATATCAGAAATAGGCAAACATGCAGCATGTTAAAAGTCAAAAAACTGTATATGATCTTAGAATATAAAATTTAATTTTTTCACATAGACTGATAGACATACATTTAGATAATAATTAAGATAATGACTAAAAGTGGAACCTATATACTACTCGAACTCTATAAGGATTTACGTACTAAACGGGTAACTTATTCAATAAAGATTGGGGAGACAAGTGCGGTTTGACGAGGACATCGAAAGGGGTGAGTTTCATGTTCGTAAGTCCGACGCTTCCGGTCATATCAACCGATGTAGGGATGTAGGGTTTATATAGACAAAAAAAAAAGAAAGATGAGGTTCTGAACAATGCCACGTGGTACTACGTGATTGGTTGAAAATCTTATCAAAATCTTAGCTAAATTATTGTAAATAGGAAGTGACACATGGCGTGTCGGGATTGGTTGAAAATCTTATCAGAAATCTATCTACAAAATAGTACGTTCGGATAATGACACGTGGCGTGACAAGATTGGTTAAAAATCTTATCGAAATCTTGCCTAAATTATTGTAAACAGGAAGTGACACGTGGGTTGTCGGGATTGGTTGAAAATCTTAGCGGAAATCTATTCAAAAAATAGTACGTTCGGATAATGACACGTGACGTGACGAGATTGGTTAAAAATCTTACCCGAAATTAAAACTATTTTTTTTATTTATTATTTTATAAAAAATTTATTTAATATTTTAAATGGACTGGGTGCCAGCGTATTTTTAGATTGGGTGCTAGCACATTTTTTTTTTGGGGTGGATGCTTTGGCCTATTACTGTTTATTGGGTCTATTACTGTTCACTGAAGTGGATAAATAAGCTGGATGCTGGCGCAAAGTTTTTAGTTGTGGAGTTGCTCTCAAACGCACGTAGAAAACCAGCCAGGGTCAAAAGCGTCACTTGAAGGCCAAAAGTTATACCAGGGCATGCTCTTCTACCACTACCAAAAGGCATGAGCTCAAAATGCTGACCTCTATTATGGGTGGTGGGAAATCTCTCCGGCTTGAACTCCATCGGTTCGGCCCAACCCCGTGGATTGGTTTGGATCTTCCACAGGTTCACCAGCAGCCACGTGCCTTTCGGAACATGGTAGCCTCCGACCGTACCGTCCTCGGTGAATTCCCTTGGGGCAGAGAGTGGTCCAGCAGGACTTAAACGCATTGCTTCTTTGACAGTTGCTTGCAGGTAGACAAGATTGCTGATATCTGATTCGTTCACTAGCCTTTCTTTACCAACATGCTTGTCTAGTTCTTCAAAGGGTGAAGGTTGTTCAAAAGTAGCGAGAGTGTCCATATCAGAGTCAACGTGGTTGAGTCACTCCCTCCAGCAAGCAAACTCTACAAATAATTGAATCATAATTGGCTTGGTTAGTTAAACCGAGTTCAACCGAGAAAATTTACTTAATTAGTTTGAACTTTTAAAAAGAGACAATCTTAGAGTTAACTATAAACAAATTTAGTATGTACCAAACATGTTGCTTTGATGACTGTATCAGTATCGAAGCCTGAAACATGTGCTCCATCAAGGACTCTGAGCATCACACCCATGAAATCTTGCTGATCATGGCCCTTAGCTCTTCTCTGCTTGTGCTCCTCCAACCATCCCATAACAATACTGTCCAACGCTTTGGCAGTTTTTTTCATAGCCTTCTGATGACCGCCCATATCCAACCACCAAAGCCAAGGAATAGCATCTCCCATCACAAACATTCCCACCAAATGAAAGAACTCCCTCATGGCCTTTTGCCAAGTTCTTGCCAACATTTAAGCCTCTCTTTCCGGCAATCATCCTTAAAACCACATTTAGAGTCAAATCCCCAAACCACTTTTTCATCTCCACCAAAATATCACACGAAGATCCACCATCTTTTCTTTCGGTCCATCGCTTGTACAGCTCTTTTAAACTCATCTCCACTTCGCATACTCCAACGCTTTTGAGTAACTCGAGCCTTCGGTTTGAGAGTAGCTCGAGGGATGTAAGTTTGCGTATTTCGCGCCAGTATGGACCGTAGGGGCTAAAGCCGAACATAGCAAAGTTATAGCTCAAGTGCTTAGCCCCTAGGGTAGCAGGACAGGAGGAAACAATCGAGTCATTGGTGGTGAAGCAATCCTTGGCAGCCTCCCAAAGTATTTACCACCAGAGCTGCGTGGATGCCAATTTTGATGGTGAAGATTGGTCCATATTTGTCAACCAAGGCTCCCAAGGTTATATGGGGAGGCTGGGATCCTCCGAATAGATCGAGATGACCTAGCAGAGGCAACCCACCTGCCAATTTTGGTGGTTTGGAACCCCTGGCATTGGTAGCGGCCCTAAACTTTTGTATGAAATGGTACGAAAATACAAGTATGGCAAGGAGTCCAGCTATGGCAGTGTTTAGGGATGGGAGAGAGAAATCCATTAATTGTAGCTTGGGTTACTTTGTTATCTATCACTACAATGATGCTTATTTACTGTACACGAATTTAGTACGTACCAAACATGTTGCTTTGATGACTGCATCAGTATCGAGAGAAGACTTACCCTGCAATCAAAGCCAGTTAAAGAATTTTATTCGAATCAGGAGAATGGGAGCTGTCGTGCTGGTTCAATCCGTCTTCGATGATCTCGCCGAGCTGGAAGGGGGCGGCAGAGGCAGCATCTCCTCCCAGCTCCTGGCCCACTGATGGTGGTTGTTGGACGGCATAGTTAACATAGTGAAGAAGGTAGCCAAAGAGAGGCTTCTGTATGCCACAATCGTCTCTTTCAGTGTTGAGATTTTGAGAGAGAGAGAGAGAGTGGAATGAAGGAGACTTGCCAACTTGTCTAGTCTCCCTCCCACCCCAGCTAAATCAACACGCGTATATTCTACCTCTTTCCTTTCCTAGATGACCCACACATGTACATCTAGATCCTTCTCTTCTCAGATAGACAAAAACGAAGCAGAAGACTCCAAAGAAACCTATGTCTTGTTGTTTCAAACTTTCTAGTTACATATCAATGTTGGAATCTTACCGAAAATGTCTTCGCAAAGAACAGCAAGTTCTCCAAAGAAATGAATCTATCTTTTGTGCCAGGTAATCCAAACTAAGCAAATAAGGGAATGGACAACACAAACTAAGCAATAAGATAATGCTGTCAAACTGTAATAATTAGAGAAGTATACTTGTGTTTGAATGGATGAACAGAACCGTTGTAATCATTTAGTTTACCGCCATCATTATGTCTATGTCTATTAGACCAAATTTCAGTAAGGGATATATAATTGAACGGATCAAAAATTCCAGCACAAATTGGAAGATCAATTATTCACCATACATTGCACAATGTGTATAGAGCAAGTACAAATTATAACAGCAGAATATTCTTGCATCCATTCCATAACAACCCAAACTTAAAAAACACAAAAACTCAGAAAAGATTAATAATTTACAGATGTTTAAAATGCAAGTGTATGATATAACAAATGGGTTTCTCAATCGAACTCAGACGCTTCAATTTTTCGAAACGGAGAACCAAAAAAATCAGAGAAATCAAACCAGAAACATGAGCATAAGAGTGACAAAATTCAACAGTAAACCAAAATCAAAAGGACTACAAAGTAAAATTTTATTCTTTCTGGCAGAATTAAGAAAGAATAAAATGTACAAATCTAAAAATGTATCCAAGCAGCAAATTTTAGTTGTTAGTTTACTCATGCATCATAATTTATAACATCCCAAAGAGATGTAAGAACAAATTACCTTGATATGAGGGTGGAGGCTAGAGGGAGATACATATTTTTAGTCGGGAGCGGGTATTTTTGGATTTTGGCAGTTTTCCTCTATGAGATGGTTCAAACATTCATCTTAGCTGACTTTTGTTACTACTACATAAAGAGGTAAGCCACGAAGAAGAAAAATCTCGTTTTCAACCCCTCGCTCATGTTAGCAGAAGTTTGTATACAATGCGTTACACTCTAATTATGAATCCAAACTCCCATGTTCTTGTGACCCTTTGAACACTTATTATGAGCTGTTTGATAACTATTTCATTTTTAGTTTTCACTTTTTAAAAAATTGAAAAATTAAAAAGTGAAAAATCAAAGAAAATTGAAACTAGTTACCAAATAAAATTTAAGTTAAAAAAAACAACTGAAAACGAAATGATTATTTAATGAAACATTTCTTCTTTTTCCACTATGTGCATCCATCTTAACTTCCAAGTATTTCTCTTCTATCATCCGCACAAAAAGTTAAAACCAAAAATTAATTACAAAAAAATCAAACCGGCTATTGACCATTAATTAGTTCAAGGTGCAATTAAAGAAAAACGTCTTAAACTCATTACGTTTTTTCCCACATATTTTATGTATAATATTGAAAATTTATGGGATCATTTGGTAACTATGAATTTACTTTTTAGTTCTAGTTTTTTTTTTTTTTCCTTCGTAGGGAGAAGGGAGGAATATGAAGGAATGGGAAAGATGAAGGTGGATCGTGGATAAAGAGAGGAGTGTAGGAAGAAATGAACGAGAATGTACGGAGAGATAAAAAAAAGCCAACTTGTTTAGGCCCTTACGGATACACTAACCCTGTTATTTAACCATTAATTGAAGTAAAAGTAAATTGTAGAAATGGTTATTTAATTTTAACTTAATTGGAGTAATGGTTACTCAATTAAAAAATCATTACCCATGGTTCCTTAACTCATCAAAACGTGCAACTATGGTCCCTTAACTAAAAATTAATTACCATTGACCCCTCAATTTTAATCCAACTAAAGAAATGGTTCAACAACTTTAATCCAATTGTAGCAATAATGCTTTCAACATAATTCATTTTGACAAAATTCTGACGAAGTTGACGAAAAATATCATAGCTACAAGTTTTGATGAGTTGAGAGACCCCAATTATAGCAATGATCCTTCTAACATAACTCATTTTGACAAAATTTTGATAAAGTTGACGAAAATGATCATAGCTCCACATTTTGATGAGTTGAAGTACCAATGGTAATGGATTTTTAGTTGAGGGATCATTGCTTCAATTTGATTAAAGTTGAGGGACCATTGCTCCAATTTGATACAAAAAAAAAAACACAATGTGTTAGAAATAATGTGGTACTAAGTGACCATAGTACTACTATACCGTATTATTAAGTGACCACAAAAAATAGTTAATAGATAAACATATTTAGGCATTAAGTTGAACTTCCTAGTATTTCGATAAGGCAGAATGTTAATATGCATTATACTCGGAAAAATAAAATAAAAAAGTCATTTAAGCACTACTGAAAACAAGATTCTATCCAATGTTTCTTTGGTTGTCCAACGTTTCTTTGGGCATGTAATATTCTCTCTAAAATGAATTCAAGTTTTGTGGCTCTAATTCCTAAGGTTCAAAAGGCAGATTCTAGTTTCTAATTTTGCCCCGTAGCTATGGCTAATTTTATTTTTAAAGTCATTACAAAGATTGTCGCAGATAGACTTGCTCGTGTGACAGCTTGAACTATTTTGCCGAATCAATATGCTTTTCCCAAGGGCAGCCATATTTCAGATTGTATTTTGTTGCCCTTTGAGAGTGTTAATTTGTTAGACAACAAGTGTTTGGGGGTAATGCCATCATTAAGTTTGATGTTGTTAAAGCTTTTGCTACTCTCAACTGGAACTTTCTTGATCTAATGTGGGCCAATATAATTGGGCTAGTTCGTTGTATTGAGGCAGGCAAGCGAGGATAAGAATTGGGCCTAAGAAAGAGATGAAGAAAGTCATATGGGGGAAGAACTCCAACTGCCACCATAATTGTGAATAAAGAGAAAAATTTCAAAGGGAAGGGGGCAATGGGGCCCCGGAGGGGTTTGAACGGTCAAAAAAGGAGGAGAAAGAGACTGTTGAAAGTTGAAAACAAAGAGAGGATTGAGGAACGAAGAACGAGGCAAAGAGAGAGAAATTATTAGTTGATTACTGATAACTAATTGGTTGAATAGTATTAATATTAAGAAAGCACGCATTCTCTTCTCTTGTGCTTCTGAGTTTTGACGTGCCCCCCGAACCAAACCAAACCAGACTAAATCCATTTCTTCATCTTGTATTTTCTCCAAATTCCAAATCTCAAAATCTCACCTTTGCTTTTCTTAATTATTTTTCTCAGCCCGTACAAAATTGTCAATAATTGGATTGAGTGATTGATTGACATCAAAGTTTCAGAATTTCACATCGCCATCAAATCGCCGGCTCATGTCTCCGTCGCGGCGATTCCCTCACCTCCGCCAGCTTCCCAGCCGATCGGTAAATCTCTCCTTTTTTTCAATTTTTTTTTTGTTTTTGAATTTTCGATCTTGTGCTGAATTTGTATGAATTATAATTTGATTTCATTGACTTGCTTAATCCAATGTTGAATTATTAACTATTTTGAAGTGTGGATTTGTTTGGAAACAAATTCGGATTGGATTCTTTGGCTTCCGAGTTCCGACTCTTGTTTAATTATTTAATATCCTTCAAACTACAGTTGATAGATTCACCAATTAAAAAATGTAGTTAATACAAGGACCTGCTTCTTTATTTTAATTTACTTTAATTAACGGCACTAGTGCGTGCGATAGAGGATTAGGCGAGCAGAACCACACACCGGGCTGTATATTGAATAATGAAATTTCATAACATGTTCATTTTGCCTATGAAAATGTTATATTCCGCGTAATACTTAACATAAACTGCATTTTGGGCAAATGCATGATACGCGGTTGTATTTTCGCAGGGAAGTTATTGATTTGTTTGATTGAGCTGAGAAGAGGAATCGAGAAGGCGGTTTGCTCAGTTCCTTTTGTTTGAGCTCATGGCTTCCGTAAGCGTGGTTCCTGCTTCTGGTCTAAGAGAGCCCAGCGGAAATGCAGTTGGTGTTGATAATTTGCCTAATGAGATGAATGACATGAAAATTAGGGATGACAAGGTGAACCATGTGACGTCTTCTTATGGCTTTTACTCAAACTTGATCATTTTACGCAAGCTCCTTTTGGTTCTGAAATCTGGAATATATTTTCGTTTCCTATTTACAGGAAATGGAGGCAACTGTTGTTAATGGTAATGGAACGGAGGCAGGTCATATTATTGTGACAACTATTGGTGGAAAGAATGGCCAGCCAAAACAGGTAAGCTTTTGAAATGCCTTCTCTTTCTTTCCTGCAGCTGCATTTTGTAGTTTCAGGCGTTTCAGATAGATGGTGATATGCTTTTGCTTTCAATGACTGTAGACAATAAGCTATATGGCTGAGCGTGTTGTTGGCCATGGATCTTTCGGATTGGTTTTCCAGGTAATTTCTTATTTTACTTTTTTCTTATGTGTTTATTCTCAATAAACTGTTTGCAGCTGTGTTACTTCAAATTTTGTTCGAATTGTTTTGTTTCTTTTTATGTCAATGAATTGATATTTTGATTTTTTATTTCTCCAGGCCAAGTGCTTAGAAACTGGTGAAACTGTTGCTATTAAAAAGGTTCTTCAAGACAAGAGGTACAAGAACCGGGAGTTGCAAACCATGCGTCTACTAGACCACCCAAACATTGTGTCTCTTAGACATTGTTTCTTTTCAACAACTGAAAAAGATGAGCTATATCTTAATCTCGTACTTGAGTATGTCCCCGAGACTGCCCATAGGGTGATCAAGCACTATAGTAAGATGAATCAGAGGATGCCCCATATATACGTTAAACTTTATTTTTACCAGGTATTTTTTGTCATTTTAATTCTTTACAACATATTCTTTTTTCCTAAACTGTTCACATGAAACACACTACATGTTTCGAGGAAACTCTGCATGTTGCTCTAAATATTTCATAATTCTTATGATTTATCAGAGATTAATACATATGACCCAGTCATTTTTTGCTCTTTCCTCTAATACTGTATACGTTTGTACAGATTTGTAGAGCTCTTGCTTACATTCATAATACTATTGGAGTGTGCCACAGGGACATAAAGCCTCAAAATTTGTTGGTATGCTGGTATTTGCTCTGTTCTGTACTTTGGTTCTTACTGTGCATGCATATTAATTGATTGTCTATCCACATTCTCACAGGTCAATCCACATACGCACCAGCTTAAAATCTGCGACTTTGGGAGTGCAAAAGTCTTGGTTTGTTTTCTGCATCCAGACATTTTCTAGACACTTTCCTTTTATCTGTGGCTAGTGATGTTGCAAATCTGACTGGGTTGTACATATGACAGGTTAAAGGGGAACCCAACATATCTTACATCTGTTCTAGGTACTATCGAGCACCTGAACTTATATTTGGTGCAACCGAGTATACAACAGCCATTGACATCTGGTCCGCTGGCTGTGTTCTAGCTGAACTACTGCTTGGACAGGTAAGTATTATTCCTCAGTGATTTAATTTCCTCCATCTTTAGGCTTTGATATATGCGCTAATTAAGTAATACCTATTTCTGGCAGCCCCTGTTTCCTGGAGAAAGTGGAGTAGACCAGCTTGTTGAAATAATCAAGGTGATTGTGAGCCTTGATATTTTCAAGTTTAAGCTGTTCGGATAATGGTAATTGTTCTCATAATAACTTTTTTAATTCTCATGCAGGTTTTAGGTACCCCAACGAGGGAGGAAATAAAGTGCATGAACCCTAACTACACAGAGTTTAAGTTTCCCCAAATTAAAGCTCATCCGTGGCACAAGGTACTTGGGATATTATTTGTGGTTTATTTTCTTTCCAAGAAAATTAAATGTTAATATCCTTTTGTACATCATTGATGATCAGATATTCCACAAGCGGATGCCCCCGGAAGCTGTGGATCTCGTATCAAGGCTGCTTCAGTACTCTCCAAACCTTCGAAGTACAGCTGTGAGTATTTCTGATGGGGTCCATTATCAGTGTTCTCTTTCTGGCTGTTTTTGCATTCATCTATAGTCACTAGAGGCCTCAGTTTATCCCAAAAAAACAAAAATTGCTATAGTTGTACGTATGCCAAGCTGTTTGGGTGTTATTGTCCCCATCCTAAGAGATGCTCATTCATTGTTTGTTGCGTGTGGCAAGCCCATGTGGAGTCCATTTGATACTTCTTTCTTCTGTTGCATATGTGGAATGTATGTTGCTGGAGTCTGTCCTTAATTATCATGCATCCTACCTATGCCTTGCAGAGTTTTTTGTGATCCGCATCCGATTCTAATCTTTCTACTTGAGCTTTAGCTTGTTACGTCATGCCGTCTCAAGTTTTAATGTAAAGTGATGTGTTTTCAATGCAGTTGGAGGCCTTAGCTCATCCCTTCTTTGATGAGTTGCGTGACCCTAACACCCGCTTGCCAAATGGACGCTTCCTTCCCCCTTTGTTCAACTTTAAGGCTCATGGTAATAAGCGCTGTTTATTTTTTGCACTGTACGCTGTTCACTTTGGTTTTAGTCTTTGAGCAGTCTAAATCCTAACTAGCAATTCTTTTTAATGATCTCGCATTGATTAGAACTGAAGGGAGTACCTGCAGAAATGCTTGTTAAGCTGATTCCAGAGCACGCAAGAAAACAGTGCGCCTTCCTTGGGTCGTGACTCTTCTTTGTACCTGCTGTCTGAACTGCACAGAAAAACGTGGGATAATGTAGAACCGTAGCTTCAGTCCCTTGTTCTTTTGTTCCATTTATTTGTCTATCCGATTAAGCCTTGTATGTAAAACAACAGTAGATTAAGAAGGTTATTCTGCTTATTATGTTCCTCAAATCTTAATGGGTTTGCACACCCTTGATTTTCTTCATTCTATTTATAGATTGTAACCAGATCTTGGCACACCTGAATGGTTTCTGATGGATGTTGTTTGAAAAGAGGTGGTACTAAATTACTCGTTTGTATCTTTTAGGTCAGCGACCAC
>NW_025999734.1:0-7956 GCF_019419815.1 Pyrus x bretschneideri | reverse complement strand
GTCGTCTCTCATCTACTTTCTGGCAGATTTGGGATTGTTTGGCTCGGTCCCAACTTCTTTTCCACCCCTTAGGGTGATGGCCTTGGCGGATTCGAATCCTCCCTTTGGATTGACTGTGGTTGAGCTAGGAAGCTTTCCTTGCTCTCTAATCTGTCCAAGGAACTCAGAAATTTGCCCTATTTGTTTCTTCATATCCATCATCTCCTTCTCGTTATTTTCTATCTGGTTGTTTTGATTTTGCAACCCCTGCGAAATAGAGGTTAGTAATTGCATAGCTTGATTACTTTCCAAGGACGTACCTGAATGAGATGATGCCGAAGGTTGTTGGGATTGTTGGGGTGCATACGGCTTGGAATAAAAACCAGGGGGGTTTGGCCTAAATCCTCCTTGTTGGGCAGCTTGTTGTGGCTCCCTCCATTTGAAGTTTGGATGGTCCCTCCATCCGGCATTGTAAGTGTTCGAGTATGGGTTGTTTTGATTTTATCCTTGGAAACCAATTGCATTGGCAGATTCCCACCCACCATTCTCGATTAGTTGAGGGCACTTGTCGGATGGATGCCCTTGAATTGAGCACACGCCACAAACTTGGTGTTCTTGTGCTTTTGGACCAATCACAACCTGAGAAACAAGAGAAGTAAGATTAGCAAGTTGTGATTGAATTTCAGAAATAGCACTCACCTCATTTACACTTTGTTGCCGTGGGGCTTCCCTTTGGCCCACTCCTTCATATTGTTGAGCGTTGAGCGCTCGGTTGGCTATGAGAATCTTGGCATCCCTTGGTGTTTTGTCCACCAATGCTCCTCCCGCTGAGGCATCAAGCATTTGACGTTCGATCGGAAGGAGGCCCTCATAGAAATATTGAAGGAGAAGTTCCTCCTTCATTTGATGTTGAGGACATGAAGCTACAAGGCCCTTGAAGCGCTCATAATAAGCCGGGAATGTCTCACCATGATTCTGTTGAATACCACTAATTTTCTTCCGTAGGAGAATCACTCTCGAAGTAGGGAAAAATTTCTCCAAGAAAGCACGCTTCATACTCTCCCACGAAGTCACAGTTCCTGGGGCTAGTTCGTAGAGCCAATCTTTGGCCTTGTCCATAAGTGAAAATGGAAAGGCCTTCATCTTCAATATACTCCCATCCACAGTGACGGGGGTCATGCTCGAACAAACCACCTCGAACTCCTTCAAGTGTTTGTTGGGGTCTTCCATAGACAAGCCATGGAACTTCGGAATATGGTGTAACAAACTGGATTTGAGTTCAAACACCTCAGTCGTCCCCTCTGTAGCCGTGGGGTATTGGATACAAAGAGGCAATGCATTATCCAAACCCGAGGCCGAAAGCTCCTTGATGGTTCTATTATCTGCTGCCATGGCTTGTTCTTCTTCAAAAATCTGATCTGTGGGCTTTTCTTCTATACCTACTGCGTCCTCTTCTAGCCCAGGTTGTGGTGGAGGTTGTGGTGGCTCTTGTTGACTCCTCGTTCTCCTCAAAGTGCGTTCAAAATCACCGTCAAAGTCGGAGATGTTCTCTATAATAGGCCGAGAGCTACAAGTCATACACAGTACCTGAAAAACAAGAAAACAAACAAACTAAGAATCTGAAATAAGAATGCACGAAAAACAAAAAATAAAAAAAATAAAAATAAAGACAAAGGATTAGCAAAGTTGCTAATCCCCGGCAACGGCGCCAAAATTTGATGCGAGATTTACTTGACACTCAAATTAAACCCTCGTTTGACAATTGTAGTAGAATGGATAAGTGAGGGATCGTTCTAGACCGGGGATTAGGAAGGCTTGCTAAAACCTTCTAAATTGACTTAAAAACGTAAAAACAATATAAAACACTAAACTAGACTCAAAGAATGCAAAACTAAAATTTAAAACATTAAGACAAACCAAAAGACTCAAAACTAATTTTGGACGAATTTAAGATTATGGCTTGATTCAAAATACTTTAAAACATAAACTAAACAGATTCTAAGCACTAAAGAACAAGAAAGTAAAGGGGGGGAAAAGTTTTGATTTGACGAAAATTGAAATAACAAAACAAGTTAATAAACTAAGCGGAATGTAAATATGAATTTGTGATGGAATGAATGGAATGAAGGCTAGCTAAGGGGTTCTTCTTCACACATGTTATACTTGCATACAAGATTGATTCTCAGTTGGTCTTTCGATAAATTATGAAACTCAACACTCCGGATTAATTAGGTCCGCTTAAATTAACCGTCAAGTTTTCCTTAAGTTAATGAATTGGATGGGTTTGCGCAACGCAATTCACAACATTCTCCAAAAGTCCTTTACGTGAACAGCACAATAAAGATACAATCAAAGATCATTAAGCATTATGAAAACTATAAGTGTTGACGAGGCATTCGTTACTATGATGAGCATGAAACTCGTGCCAAGAATTCATTTAACGCGATTGTTTATAAGCAACCTCCACTACTTGTGAATATAAGTTCATAACGATTAGGTGAAATTCACTTATATTCTAGCGTCATATTTATGCATGAAAATTAAGCGCGCATTCTTAATAAACATTCATAACGGGTGCGGCTAGGGTTAGGTTAGGAGAGGGAAATGCACGGCTTAGGCTAGAATTTGGGTTAGGGCCTTCGTTTTGTATCCTAAAGCGCCTACAAGGACTTCAAAGTGGCTAGAAAATACGGACGTTTAAGATTAGGAAAGGTTACCAAAACGGGAAACTTAGGGTTAACTTTCCTAAAATAGGAAACCTTGTTTGAGTAGGATTCCTCGTTTTGGTAAGAATTCATCGTTGGAGTAGGATTTCGTCGTTTCTTCAAGTCTTCAACTCATTCGTTCCTCTTTTGCTCCAAAAGGCTCCAATTTGCATCTTCTTGCACACTTTGGCCTTATAATCTGAAAATACACAAAAGTGGCCTTAAACACTAAAACAACTAAGTAAACACAACATAAATGCACGAGAACAAGCTAATTAAGTCGCATGAATATGCTCCTATCAACTAGCATTTTTATTATAAGCATGTTAGGGCATGTAAAGAGAAACAAATTTGTAAGGAATAAGTATCATTCTTATTCTTTTGTCTAGTAACAATGAAATGATTTAGTTCTACGGTCTAGTGGTGTTCACCAAAAGCCCAAGGCTATGTAAAATGCAAAGGTTGTTATAGATAAGTTAGTATACCAATTGGATATTCCTCTATGTAATCTTTATATATGTAGGACTCTTGTTGATATTATTTGTATAAATTGTAACGTGTTGATTAATGATGTATAACACATTCAAACAATCTCTCTCTAGTCTGGACATTTCCCTTCACTGGTTCTTCAGTTTCTACATGGTATCATCTTTCTCGGGCTTCAACACTTCTTAACTGATCCTTATTCCCTACCATGTATTTTTCTACCTTTTCTGGCCACAATGTTGCACAGTTTCTAGAACTTACAAGGACTAACTACCTGAATTGGCTTCGTCAAATCAAGCATTTACTCATCAGTCAAGAGTTGTGGAAATTCATTTATGGCTCATCACCCCCACCGCCTCCTACTATTGCAACTACCAACACTGCTCCTCCCAGTTCTACTTCTGACTCTAATGTCTCCTTTGGCTCCACCCCTATTGCTCTCTCCTTTGTGGTCCCTAACGTTGCACACACCAAGTGGTATCAATAAGATTAAGGCTTTTTGGTTAAAATGATCCATGATTTGTATAACACATAATTTTGGTCCCTAAGATTGAAAATCAATAGAAATGGTCCCTGAGATTGTCCACCATCCATTATTTTGGTCCTTCCGTTAAAAAGTCTATTAAGTGTCCCGAAGCTCTTGGCCGGAAGTTTGGGCAATTTTCAAAACTTCATAACTCAATCGTTTCTTAACCAAATTAAACCCATAATATATCAAAATGAAGATAAGAAAGTGTAGAACAAGATTATACCCATTTAGAAGCCTAATGGTTGCCAAAGATAGCCGGAAATAGCCTAAAAGGTGACTGGTCAACGGAAATACTGGACAACTCGCCGAAAACTGAGTAAATTTTAAACGTTATTAACTTCTTCGATACTCAACAAAATCGAGTGATTCAAAAACGAAAATGACAGTTCTCAACGAGATGAAGAGAATAGTACCTTTCTAGACAACTAATTCGACGTGGCTTGGCCGCAAAATGGCTCAAATGTGACTAACTCGAGACCAAGACAACCATTTTTGAGTCATTTTCCAACCAAACCACGGCGATTTAGCCGTCAAGAAAGGTACCATGCTCTTCGTCTCGTGGTACCATGCTCTTTATCTCATCGAGAAGTATGATTTTCATTTTTTAATCACTCGATTTCGCTGAATATTGAAGAAGTTATGAACGTTTAAAATTTACCCAGTTTTCGGCTAGTTTTCCAGTTTTTCCGCTGACCAGTCACCTTTTAGGGTATTTTCCGGCCATCTCCAGCAACCATTAGGCTTCTAAATATTATGGGTCAAATTTGGTTAAGAAACGATTGAGTTACAAAGCTTTGAAAATTGCCCAAACTTTCGGCCAAGAGTTCTGAAACACTTAATGGAATGACCAAAATAATGGATAGTGGACAATCTCATGGACCATTTCTATTGATTTTTAATCTTAGGGACCAAAGTGATGTGTTATGCAAATCTCAGGGACGATTTTGGCTAAAAAATCATATGATCAACTTGTTGCAAGCTATATCACCTCCACACTTACAGAACCTGTCCTTGCCTTGATCATGTGTTATGATTCTGGCAAGGCATTTTGGGAGTGCTTGGAACAGCACATCCCTTAGAAATTTGTTACCAACGCTGTTAATTTGCGTTTCCAGTTGCTTGACCTTCATAAAGCACTCACTTTGTACCAGAATTTCTTCAACACACCAAAAACTTGGCAGACAAACTAGCTCACATCGGCCAATCTATTTCCAACAATGACTTAGTCCTCATAGTGCATAGTGGACTTGTTCCTGAATACCAGATATAGCTCACCGCTGTTATTAATTCATCCCCATTGTCGTCCTTCACTGAACTAAATTCCAAGATTGTGGCTTTTGATCTCCAAAACCCACATTCCTCGAATTTTCCTACATGTTCCTAGACGACCCTCCTCGCCACTCATTAGCCACTTCCATCCCAGGGTCGCGGCAACCCCTCCAACAATTCTAATTGCGGCGACTAGCAGGGGAATTGCCCCCACGACGGTAACCCAAGGCATCACTCCAACAATGACAGAAACTAGCGACCCATAGTCGAAATCAGTGGGGTGAAAATCAACAAAATTGGAATCTGCCCCCTCAACGGAATGGCCCAAACCGTGGCAGCGGCAATTGGAATGACCCTCTCCAAACTGGAACGCACCCTCTAATGAGTTATTGGGCTCAGGCCCAATTCTCAATTGTGCCCAACTTGTTCTATTCAACAGCACTTGGGCCGAAACTGCCTTCATAGGTATGGTGGGCCAGAATCTTTTCCTCCTTTTGCAGGTTCTTAAGTTGTCAAGTACCCTGATCTGACATGGTACCTGGACAGCGGTGCAACCCATATATGATTGGTGATCCAAGCATTCTCCAACACCCACAACTTTACAATGGTAATAACTCGGTTCAATTGGATATGGTGACCATCTTAGCATAATGTCAACTGGTATTATTCTTATATCACTCAACTCTCACTTTTTTCTTCTTAAAAATGTTTTTCTTGTTCTCTATTCTCAAGAATCTTTTATTTGTCGCTCAATTTACTACTGATAATAACGTTGTTTTATGTTTCTTTGCACAATTTGATCGTATCTATGATTTACGCTCTAGCTCACTCTTTTTTTTTTCAAGGCCCATGTAGAGATGGTTTATATCCATTGTCACTTCTGTCTCCTAAAGTACTTACTGCCCTTTTCACTATTTGGCACTAGTGACTTGGTTAACTGTCATTTAGGTTTTACTCTAGGTTCTAAGTTTTCATCTTCTATTTTCTCAAACAAAAAAAAAAGTTTCCATCTTCTAATTTTTGTAAAAGTTGTGCGTTGAGTAAATCAACTCATTCCATTTTCATTAAATAAAGAACGTGCATCTGTTCCAATTTATTTAATACATTCTGATGTTTGGATGTCTATTGTTGATTCCATTTCTAGATTTCATTATTATGTGCTTTTTACAGATGATTATTCTCGTTACACATGAATTTATCCAATGAAAAAGATATCCGAAGTTTTCCATCATTGTCAAACTTTTGTGGCTGTGGTTAAAAATATATTCAACTCACACATTAAATTTTTCCAAAGTGATGGTGGCATTAGTATGTCAACAACTCAATGTCTGACTTTTGTCATCTTCTTGATATTCAGCAAAGTTTTTTGTGCCCTCATACGCCACAATAGAATGGGTTAGTTTAGCACAAACATTGTCTTATTGCTGACATGGTGCACGCTTTGCTTATCGCAGCACATACCCTACACTCTCTATGGGTAAAGGCAACGCTCACATCCGTTTATCTCATCAATACACCATACTCCCCATTCCCTGTTATTTGGTCAATCACCTTCTTATTCATCTACCCACCTCATGGTAACTCTCACTCGAGATGGCACTCGACGGTAGAACTACTAGGTATCCCTTACCTCATGCCTTATAAATTTCTTTGTCTACTGATGAGCCTACATGTTTTTCTTAGGTTGTTTGTAAATAGGAATGGCACGATGCCAGGGCCGAAAAGATAAATGCATTATTACAAAATCAAATATGGGTCTTAGGTGTAGTTTGGGATTGAGGTGATTAAAAAAAAAACTGGTATGAAAAAACGTTGGGAGGGTTTTTGGTTTTTGGTAAACTTTCAAAAGCAGCTTTATTTCAAAGTTTGGGGTGAAAAGAAGCCCAAAACATGAAGCTACAAATAGCAGCTTCCAAAAACAGCTTTTTTTTTAAAACACGAGTGAACAGTGGTGCGTTTAATGAATTTTTCAACAACCCAAAATTGCCCTCATTTCCCTCTCCCCTTCAGCTCTCGCCTTCAGCACTCTCGCATACCCGACCGAACCAGGAAAACCACTCTCTTTTTCTCTCGTTCTCTTGTTCCAAAAACCAGCGATCTCTCTCGTTCTCCAGGTTTCTCCAGGTTCTTTTGGTAAGCTTTTCTTGTAAAAATTTGTTATTTATTTGTTTGGATTTTTCAATTTGGGGATGAAAGATTGAGAGGGAAAGAGGGGTGGGAAGAGCAAAGGGATGAAGGTATGGGTGTCGAGAAAAACAATTGGGGATGGAGGGTGGGGAAAAAATTAATTGGGGAAGGTGATATGGTTTGTGGAAAAAATTGATTGGGAAAAAATTAATTAGGAAAAAAAATTAGGTTTGTGGAGGAAACAAGAAAAATTGAGAGAGAAGTTTGATTACTTCTCTATTCATTTTTTTAGAAGGTCTGCTTCTGATTTGGGTTTAGGTAAGGGATAATTTCTTATAAAGCTTTGCTCTGCTTCTGATTTGTGAACTGTGCTTCTGATTTGTCATGCGTCTCTTGCGATTCAGCTCACCCCTCAGGTCAGTGCTCTTATCTTATCTCTCTCTCAGTATGCTATCGTGTTTTATATTTTTTTTTTTTTCTGAATTCTTCATTTATGTTATGTGTCTTCTTTTTTTTTTCTTCTGAATTCTTCATTCCACCATTGCATGAAACTTGGTTATGGAGAGTTTCTGAATTCTCTTGCAAACTTGGTTTGGTAGTTGTCTAACAGATCACCATTATAGTGAGCATTACACTTTTGCTAAATGTGTCTATTATGCTATGTGTGTGTTGTTGGTTTACGGCAAAGAAAACTAGCATTACTCCCACAGTCGAGCTCTATCTTAAATGGTGATGGCCAAGCTTATATATGTCATTGTTGTAGCTACTACAGATACATCGATGTAGACGCATATAGTTATGGTACAAACATAAATGTACCAGCTGGAAAATGGATGCACACCATAGTTTCCAATGCAAAGT
>NW_025999733.1:0-7986 GCF_019419815.1 Pyrus x bretschneideri | reverse complement strand
AAAAATCAAGCTCATAGTCAGGCACGGGATGGGATGATCCGCAGGTGGTCTGCTATTGCCTGCCCCTTGCCTTTCTCATTTAGGGCTTCTGGGTGACGTACACAATATCGAACTCTGAGAGTAACATCCGCCACCTTGCTGTACGGCCCGTGAGGGCTGGCTTTTCAAAGAGATACTTCAGCGGGCCCATCCTTGCAGCATGGTCGTATAGTTCAACATGTAGTGGCGTAGGCCTTGCGAGGCCCGTGTAAGAGCACAACAGGTCTTTTCTAGAACCGTATACCTTGTCTCATAATCAGTGAACTTCTTGCTGAGATAGTATATGGCTCTTTCCTTCCTACCCGTTTCATCGCGCTGATCAAGGACACAACTCATGGATGCTTCCATTACTTACAGATACATCAGGAGAGGTCGACCAGGCGTTGGCGGTACCTGGATGGGAGGATTGAGTAGATATTTCTTAACTTTGTCAAACGCCTTTTGGCAATCCTCGTTCCTTGTGTCTATCTTTTCTGAAAGGCGGGGTATTCTTTCTGAGCAGTTTAAAGATCGGCTCACAGATGGGTGTGGGCTGGGCAATGAACCTGCTGATGTATTGTAGCCTGCCCAAAAAAGCCCAGATTTCTTTCTCTGTCTTTGGTACCGGCATGTCGATAATTTCTTTGCCTTTTGCAGGTCGACTTCGATTTATCTTCTGCTGACAATGAACCCGAGTAGCTTACCTGACAAAGCACCAAAACCCCTCCCGGCTTTCTTTTTCGGATGAAGACGAAGACTGTATTTCCGCAATCTGTCAAACACTTTCTTCAAATTCACGGTCTTCTTAAGCCCAAGACTTGGCGATCGTGTCATCGACATAGATAGACCTCCATTTCCTTGTGAATCATATCATGAAACAGCGCAGTCATGGCTCGCTGGTACGTCGCCCCGGCATTCTTTAGACCAAACGGCATCACCTTGTAACAGAACGTGCCCCCCTATCCGATATGGTGATAAACGCTCTGTCTTCCTCGGCCATCTTGATCTGGTTATATCAAGAGAAAGCATCCATAAAGGACAGCATCCCATGTCCAGCGGTGTTGTCCACCAGAACATCGATGTGCGGAAGAGAAAAAGAATCTTTTCGGCTTGCCTTGTTTAGGGTCTTTTGACTCACGGAACCTGCTTTATGAGGGAAAAACCGTTCTCGAAAAGCGTGACCATCCCGTTGAATCTCGTTACCCTCCCGTGTGGTTATGGGGGCGCGCCCGCTTTCCACTATTATGGAGCCGGGCCGCAAGCAAGTGAATGCGATCCCGCCCTCCATCAGCCGGTGTGTGTGAGCTTCGCTCCTTATAGCTCTACACCGCCGCCGGCCACTTTAGCTCCTCTACCATATGATTCATTCTTTGGAAGTTAGGCACGTGACTCGATAGCGCAGGCACAAGACCTTTGAATGCAAACAAAGAATGGCGAGACCGCATATAGTTTGGAACCCAAGCTTACCTTATTATTATTCAAAGGGGAAGGTTTGATAAAGGAGCTTTTAAGCCCTTTTGCTGAATTGTTGGTCCGCAGCCCCGCCCTATAGAATGAATAAGTAGAATGAATAAGGAGAGGCCTGTTGATGACCGAGCCACTCTTATACTACTCCTTACCTCACCCCCCCCCTTGTCACTTAAAGGGCGAAGTCGCTGAAGCGAGTCTAAAGGCCAAAGAGTGATCTTTGAACGCTACTACGCATCCTTACTAATAGTATAGTGTAAGGTAGGTTTGGGTATAGCAGGAACCTGTATCCGAATATCGAGCCCTACAATTCCGGGTTTCTTAAGGTTTCCGATATTCACACAATCTATTGGGAGCAGTCTGGAAATCCCGACGGCCATGTGAGTTGCGATTCTTCGTCCAAATAAACGACGTAGATTTGAGATTGTTGTTCGAATTTGTAGTTTTTTTCGGATACAAATTTGAAGCTTTTCAGTTTTGTTCACTAGAGTCTGATTCTTCAGTTATCTGAGATTTCAAATTCTGTATTTTTAGAAAACGGGGATTTTTGAATCCTCGGAAAGTATTAGGATTTGGAAATGAACTCTGCTGGAGAAGGCGGCTTTGTGTCGAAAATACCATATTAACCGTGTTGGGTTGGGTTACTGGTCTTTGGTTTAAAATCTTGTGAATTATCCTGCAGCCTGTAGTTTTTCTTCATGGAGGTCCAGGAGGAGGAACTTCACCAAGTAATCGAAGATTCTTCGATCCTGAGTTTTACCGGATCATTCTATTTGATCAGGTTGCTAATCCAACCTTTATGATTAGTTATTAGATGCATTTTAGTTCGTCCTACATTTGATATCTGAAATTATTTCGTTATTACTAGAGGGGTGCGGGGCAAAGTACCCCACATGCTTGCTTGGTTGAAAACACGACATGGGATCTCATTAGTGACATTGAAAAGCTCAGGGAACACTTAGAAATTCCAGAATGGCAGGTCAGTAGGTTGTTTATAGCTTTCGATAAAGAAAAAGCATGCTTCTTTCATATTTCCGATTCTAAATTCATAGGATTTTGGTTATTTCATCCAGGTTTTTGGTGGGTCATGGGGGAGCACACTTGCCCTTGTATATAGCCAATCGCACCCTGACAAGGTGCATAGTTTTGTTGATTTACATTTCTTTTGTTGGGATTCCGATTCTCTTGATACAGGTCATCTGCACTTTTTAATTCTCTACTATATGATTCAACTTTTGACTATTCTGTCATGCTTGTATAGGTTACCGGAATTGTTCTTAGAGGGATTTTTCTTTTAAGAAAGAAGGAGATTGATTGGTTTTATGAGGGTGGTGCTGCTGCCATATACCCAGATGTTATGCTACAATTCATTTGTGTTGGCATGAACCATATAATCTACCTTATGGATTGCTCCCCTAAATTCTTATAATTTTCAAGTACATGTTCATCGTTTCTCAGAACCTTTTAGCACTGAACGATTACTGCACTATTCTTACAATTGCATTAAACATATAAGAAGTGCAATGTGGAATTTCCATTATTAACAAAGGGTTGTTGGAGGCTTGCATTTCTGATGTAGTGATGTTAGAAGTTGATAGAACTCGTAAATGATTCCTATCTCGGTTAGAGATAGAGACAAATATGGCCCCGTACTGTTTATTAAAATATTAATATTTTGGAGGGTCAAATGTCTAAAACGAGCCAAATCAGTTGGAGATGACCTTAATTCCCTCCCTCAATCTCAACTGGGATACCCCAATTTGTTAAGAAGGTATCAGAGCAGGTTGTCCTACGTGTGAAGCCAAACGGTTACATGTGCTCCACGTCCTCCCATTGTACTATCCATGTGTTAGGCTTGAAAATTCGCCACACATAAGGGAGCGTGTTGAGAATAAGTCTCACATTGATAGGAGGAATGATCTTGTAAGAGCTTATAAGAGATTAAACTACTCATCATATTGCCAATTAATTTTATGATAAAACCTCAACTTCATTCATAGTCCCAAAAAAAATTTTGCAACTTGGGAGCAGTCAATGCTTTTCTACTCTGCTTCAAATTTGCTGTTCACTGAGTCATTTTCTTATGAAAAAGTGTTTTATAATTTACCCAAATGGTGGAGGAGATAGACACAGCTCTTGTTCAAGATACCAAAAAGTATTGACTCCACAAAGAGAAGCATCCCATCCACATCCACAAAGCCTCTCTCTCTCTCTCCATGGATCTCACAAGCCCCAGATGCTTTCAACCTCCATCTTTTATCTCATCCAGTGGGGTAAATATCCACATTTGGTTTTTTCCTTTTACCTTCATTTTGTTTTTACATTTGCCCATATGAGTTTTAATTACTCTTCCTTGTTTTCCTTTTTTTTTTTTCCTGTTGTTTTTGGTGTTTGTGATTCAGGAAACGCCATTGGAGAGCAACCGAAGCTTCTATGGAAAAACCAGTAACAACCCATTTGCTGACACATTTCCAGATCCTCTCTGCAAGCTCAACCTCAAGGAAACCTCTGATTTTGTCAAGTCACTCCCGGTCCCAAGAAATGTCACGTCAGCACAGCGGAGGGAGGGAGGAGTGAGCTCTGTGACACAGAGGAGAGCAGTAGAAGCTCCTCCTACTCCTGGAAGGCCAGTTTTCAGCTTCTCAGTTGGCAACTTTTCGAGAAAGAGCTTTCCTTCAAAGTGGGATGATGCTGAGAAGTGGCTCATAAGCACTTCCTGCCAAGAATCTCCTGCTCACACCATCAAGACACAATCAGATTCCACAAATATTTTTAACCCAAAACAATGTGAGGTTTTTGCTGAAAACTCAAGGGTCACAGAGGATAAGGTCTCAAAGGCGGTCTCAAGCTTCCAAAGATGTGTTTCTCTGAACAATTATCAATCTGCCAGAGCTTTCAATGGGGTCTCAACCACAGCTGATGTGCTTTTAAAAGGTTAAATATTTTACTTCAACTTTTGTGGAAGCTTCTCACCCGTTGGTGTTTGCATCACATGCCCCCCTTGTTGATCCACCTTCATCTTCCCGCCCCGGGGGGGGGGGGGGGTGGGGGGGTGTTGGTGGTGGTGGGGTTGGGGCGGATGCGTAGAATCTAGTTTTTACCTTCTATCTTTCAATTTCTGGAAAAACACACAAGAATTGTTCTAAGTTTACTAAGTATCTGCTTATGCAAAGAGAATTGGAGTCTTTAAATCTTCTAGCTGAAATAGTTACTGTTACATTGAAATTGCTTAATTTGATCATAACCAAATTTCTATGAACTGAGTTAATTTGTATTACAAAACTGAAATTTGGGTGTTTTGTTTTGTTTGTGCAGATAAGTTTGTCAACGACATAGAACCAATTTTACCCAATTCCAGGTACTTAGAGACAAATATTTTAAAAAAAATTGGGACCGTACGATCTTTGATGAACGGTTGTTATTAATTGATCCCCGGGATCCCCAATGAGAAGATCCAGATAGGATCTAATTCCAAGAGAAGGAATACACTTGTTGACAATAAATCATGTCTTTTCAATTTGAAGCGATAGTTTTAATTTATTCCTTACTCTTCTTTGGAGTATATGGAAAGAATTCCAACATTGGAATGGGAAAAATGAAAAACGCAGTTGTAAAGTTTCTCAATAATGGACGAAGCCAGGAGAAGGATGGTACTAGTGTAATTTTGATGCGGCTTGGGATGAAAATAGAAGTATTGGTGGCATTGGGGTGGTGATTTGGAATGATAGGGGTGATTTTGTGGCAGCCTTGGCAAAGAGGCATGATGCTAATCCTTCCCCTCTGCTGGTTGAGACTATCGCAACTAGGGATGCTGCTTGGTTGGTCAAGGAGAAGCAACTACATGCCTTGGTTTTCAAAAGGGATGCTTTACTTGTTATGGTAGCTCTTCAACATGATGGTCAACATGATCTCTCATCGTTCGGAAATATTCTAAATGATACTCGCTCGATGATTCAAGCATTGCCCCAATGGAAAGTTGGTTTTAACGGTAGGGAGACGAATAGAGTGGCGCACAGATTAGCACAAATGAGTTTGAGTTGTGATAATCCTATTCTTTGGCTTGAAGAACCTCCTGATGTAATTGTGAATCTTCTCTTTAAGGATAGTAATTCCTAATTTGTTTGGTGCGGAACACTCTCTTTTTCCTTTCGATTAGGTTGAAATTCCCGACAAGGTTTTATTGAGGCCCATTGTTTGCACCTTGTCCTCATTGATTGTACATATTTCTATCGTTAATGAATATTGTACATTTTCTCAAAAAAAAAAATAAAAAAAATTGAAGAGATGATTGTTGCGCAATAACCCAACTCTATTCTCTCCCAATACAAAATGCACGCATATACATATACAAATAATAAATATATATATTCTTGAAATATTCAACAACATTGAGTTTCACGTTACTAGCATCCTCACATCTATGAGAATTAGTTCAAATCTCAAACTCCAGAAAATCAATTGCAGTTGATGGCACATGCACTCTAAAATTACAGACATTCAAGCCTAACCTGTATGATGTTATTTTTCAGAATTTAATGAATTCAACATTCATTCATTCCATAAACCAATACAGTTTATCTTATGGATTATATTTGAGCAAGAGTAATGCTAGGGAGACTAAATTTGTAGATTAAATTTTAGAAACTAAAAGACATGGAAGTTAATAATTGGTTTATTACGTAAGCGTTGATAAACGTGCTTATTCCTACTGGTGACACATCATTTAGTTTACAAATTTAATCTCCCTAGCATTACTCTTTGAACAATCACGACTCACTTATTGGATAGTAACCCATGAATTACTCATGTCAAGCTGTCATAACATAAGTTTTGCAACTTAAAATAACTAAAAATATGAGTACACCCCTTAGAATTCAATTTTCTTTAACTAAAACCCATCATGGTAAGTTTCTTTAACAAAAACCCAATGACTAGGCTCTAACTAAGTAATATCCATAATTAAGTTTGACTTGGCAAAATTTATATTTGTTGATGTCTAAATTACCCTTAATAACACTTACTTTGGGTCTCTCACTTATTATCTACATTTTATTTTACATTATTTCATTCAGTTAAATGTCTTCAAATACCTTATGGGGATTTGGAAAAAAATTTAAATGTCATGATTCATATGCATTTAATAACAAAAATTTACATGATACCAATGTTCCTTATATATTTGTTTTCACATGATGCTAACAAGTAAATTAGTGTATCCTACAAATATCAAAAAGTTATTTTATTCAAAATTATCAATATTTTAAATATAAAATAGGTAAATTATTTTGCACAACATATATATAATAACAATATAAGTTCCTAGTAAATTATGTAATGATACATGCAAAATAATTTACCTACAAAATAAATAAATATTTTTTTATTCAAAATTAATTAAATACCAATATTTTTCAAATATATATAACAATTTACCTACATGCAAAATAATTTACCTACAAAATAAAAGAATGTAGATTGATTGCACACTCTATATAATAATAACAAAATGTGGCTAGTATATATGTATTATCACATGAAAAATAATTTACCCACAAAATAAATAAATGTTTTTAGCCAATTGATTCAAAATTAATTAATTACATATTATTTTACATAAAAATATAGATAAATTATTTGCACGCATATATATAATTTTAACAAAGTGCCTAATACATACATGCAAAATAATTTACCTGCAATGATTGTCAAACAAATAAACGAAATGAAACATATGATGGTAAGAGAAGTATAAAGTAGATAATTTTATAATAATAAGGCACTTATTTCCCACAATTATGGTGGATAATTAAATTCATTACATAATTAGAGTGTTGTGGCACAATTGTAAATAGTTTGAAAATAATAGGTATTTAATTGTTTACATGGCAATCTACTTCAAATTTGGGTTTTATTTGGATGTTTAAAATGAGATGGGTTTTTGTCAAGGAAATAAGTGTTGCATGGACTTATATCTGAGGGACCCAAAAATCATTGAGATTAAGTAGTGCAAAGAGATAAGCGTTAGAGGGAGGTGGGAGGATTCACTCTTGTTATGCCGAAGGAAAGGTAGCTCGGAGATTAGCAGAGGTTATGGAATCAACTCTCACTTGGCACGAGACACCGTACACTTCACAGAAGAACACTATATTGTATCCAACTGTCCTAGTGTCATCAATGGGCTGTGTCCTCGGCTTGGAGATTTCTTCACCAGTTCTCATAACCTCTTATTTTCCATCTTTTCCTCTCCTAGTGGCTTGGCTTGGTCTCGCTCCCTTCTTATAAGGTTCATGGCCCCTTTACAGAAACTCTATCATTGTCAGCGAACTCCAAGGACTCGTGTATTCCTATCCTTGTGACATGTGTTTTTAACACTCCCATTGACATGTTCTTTCCGCTTTTGCCCACGCGTTCATATTGAGGAACACTACGAGAATGTATTATGCTAAAAATTCATAAGTGTCACGACAAAATAGTCAATAAAAGTCAATATGTCAAAGAAAA